>NC_086247.1:120521093-120696093 GCF_021018805.1 Prinia subflava
TTTATGTTGCAGTGATCAGTGTAAGCTTTCATAGTGAAGTACATTTAGTACATATGGTATTGCTACAGTACTAATTACATTTACTGCAATGGCTTTTGCTCTGTGTCTCAGCCCTGCTTTGTGTGGTGGACTGTTTCATAGAGGCATGCTGATAAAATATATGCTATGAACACAGCAGATGATATTAGAATAAATAAATGCTGAAGTTGGTTATAGCTGTCTGAAGGCCTCTTAGTTATGAAATACGTATCAGGGTTGGTCCCAAGGGTTTTGAGTATAACTGTGTCAAGAGAATATATGCTGAAAGGAGAGTCTGCCCTATATATATATGGAGCCTTCCAAATCTGTTGATATAAGCTCTGCCACATATACCAGTTCTTATTTTTACCATTGCCATTCCTCAGTTGCTCAAAGGTTGCAAACAAAAATAGGGTCCTGTTGTGGTATGTGCTCTGCAAATAAAGAAGGCAGGGGTGTACAATCCAGCATGATGCCTAAGCTACTTTTATAAGAGTGCTTATAATATTAGACTTGGAATGATGAATAGTGGAGTGGTGTCATTGCAGCAGCGCCCCTGGGCTAAAGGGCCATTCTGAGAAGTGGGGCCAAAGACCATGGGCATGGTAAATGCACAGCCTTGGAGTTACAACTCTTGGGGACAGGACCTGTGTCTGTCTGGCAGAGGATGCTAGTGGAGATGTATCCACATCTTGATACAGAACTGCAGGAGGATAAATGATAACGTTACCACACCATACTCAGTAGGTCATTATTTCTGCATAGGTAGTTGTGCTGTCCATGAAGGAATATCAGACCCATGCCAGATGTTTAATTTAGGTAAATACATCCAGGATTCTGGAATAAGAGCAGGTATATGAAGTGAAAGACTCTCAGGCCTGATTTGCTGATTATTTATTTAAGTTTTTTCCAGTCGTCATGCATTGTCTCTCATGCTAGCTTCTGCTGGGGTAGAAGAACTGGTTCTTTTTAATTGCTGATATGCTTTGGGGGCTGAAGTATTTATTAAATTTTTAATACTAGAAAACTGTACATGTGGTAGAGTATAATAGTGAAGACTGAGGCCACAATGTAGAACGGGATATTAAAAATAAAAAAGTAATAGGATACTTTCTGTTACTTTTCTAATGAGATGTTCAAAGCTGATCCAAGAGAGCACTGAAAAGAGAGGGTAAAGCCAACAAATCTTCATGTTTACCTCATTCATTGGAATGTCATAACCCAGGGGAAAGGTGATTTCTGATTTATGGGCTGGATGCGGCTCCCCCTGAAGCAGCTGATCTGTCTTAGAGCACAGTCCCTGACACCTGTGCAACCCTTTTGCCTCGGCTCTCCTGGGCAGATGGCTTGGGGATTCTATTTCTGAGAGTCTAGCTGGCAATAGGACCTGTGCCCAGTGGAGGTGGCACACTCGCCCTGTGACGAGGACTGAGGCAGAAGAGTGGGCATGTGTAGGAATAAAGGGCTCACTTGAAGAATTTCCCTGATGTGGAGAGATGCCACTGAGTAGAGTGCACAATGTGATCTGGCTAATGCAGAGAGGCCAGCCCTTCATTACTGGGGGAGACCATTAAATAGAGAAGGACCTCAGAACAATGGAGATAAATATGGAGATAGAGGGGATAAAGAAGGGGAAATGATGAGAGTTTAAAAATGGGAAGCAGCATGGAAAGTCACATTACTGGACACAAGTAAGACTGTAAGACTTGGTGCAGAAGAAAGGATCTTCCCAGAGATGGGTACTTATGTCAGTAAAGGGAATGGATGGAATAGAAAGAGTGGGGTGGGAAACATGGTTTCTTGCAAGCAAGTTTTTCATCCAGCTTCCCTGCAAGAAGTTTACTGTGTTTTTGTTAGAGATCTCTGACAAATCTATGTAGTTGTGGGAGTAAGCTGCTAATGTCTCGCTAGAAGTGAGTAGAGAGAGATGAATCTTTTCTACTGTTACGTCCAGAATACCCTCCTTCTACTCTCTTACCACCTAAGGGGAAATATTTGTTAAAAGTTCAGGTTTAACTTTTGTTAAAAGTTCAGGTTGACATTAGTGGTGAGAGAGAAGATGAGTCTGAACAGCCCACTCTTGATGTGGTAATGATTGATACTCTAGTGTGATTGTGGTCAATCAAATGGTCAAGTCAGGCTCTAACAAGAGTGTCCCAGACTTGATGGCTTTGACGCTGTGGTTTAAAAAGGAAATGTCTTCTGGCTAAAGGGCTGCACAATAACTATTTGGATTTAAGTTTGGAAGCTCCAGTTCTTCCTTGAAATTTTATTTAAACCATAAAAATTATGGCAGAAACTAGTTTCCTGAATTTCAGACTTTTATTTCAAGTGCTTTCTTTCAGCTGTGGCAATCAGAGATCTTTCTAGTTCTCCCATATATGCCTGCTAGGCTTAGTGGTACCTCCTGTAGTCAGTGTATATTGATTTACAGCACTGCCAGGCCCAGCTCCTAGCTTTGGATTAGGAGCCTATTTCCTGTGTCCTGTATCTGCTTTCACAACCTGTAGCTTACTGCTCTTTCTCACCTTAGATCTTAGAACAGGATTAGGAAATGAGAAGAGATGGGTGCTGGAAGTCAGGAAAACCAAGAGAAGTCCCACAAGTTCCTGGATGTTCTCATGGCTACTACGGGATCAGAAATTCTCTTGTGTCTCAAGAGGGAGGGGAAAAACTGACTCTGACATCTCATTATAAGACTGCCGCATATTTCATTCCCAAGTAAAGTGAAAATTTTGAATTAGTTGACTCAGAAGGTTGGCCACAGAAATGCATGAAAAAAATATGTGCAACATTTAGGAGAATCCACTGCAGAAATATCCAGGAGTACACTTGTTTTCACATGCTGTTGTTATTTTCTGCTGTTCTTAAGATATTCTTATGGGAAAAAAAGCCTGAATTTTTATGGTACTTTTTAATGCTTCAGCAGCTGATGTTCCTGTCTGTTGGTATACTTGATCATGAAAACAGGCCTTCAAGCAGACTCAGTTTACTTTACGGCATATGCCACAAGTGTGACACAGCTCAAAAATGACCTTTTGTATGTGTGTTGTAGAGCTGATTTTAGGTAATGTCGTAACTCTTGGACTGGGGGCTTGGGGCGTCTGGCAGTTTAGCCTGATATCTGCACAAGTCTCATAGCTGAGCACCAAAAGCAGTAAGGTGGTAGATGATGGCCAAAACTGTAGCCCAGTTTGGGCACTAGACTGCCCAAAGTAGCAGACCTGTCAATTCTAGTAAAGATCAGTATAAACAGGAAACTCGGTGCCATTAAAAATAGAATTATTTTTATTTCTTCAATTTTGTGGAATACTCTGCTGGAAGAATAATGCAGAAGATTCTGAATTTTAAAGTTTAGTCTTGTATTGCACACAGACTCCTTTAATGAGAAGAATGTTCTCTTTAGATGACATTAGGTGAATATTTAGGTGAATAATTTGGCCTAAATTTCTTTCTTAAAAATATGCATAAACATTTCATTTGTAGAGCACCAGCTGTGTTGGCCCTAATCACATCTCAGTTAGGTGAGGATGAGGTGTAACTCAATGTTGGTGCAAAAGACACTGTCAAAGGACTTTCTTTATGGATTATGAGTTCAGGGCATGTGTATTATTACCAAAATCCTGCTGGTGTTATGGTGGCTTTTTATGGCAAGGAATTGTAGCTGATCAGCTTGGAGAACTGTGCAGTTTAATCTGTGGCTTGTGTGTTTTTGGTTTGATAAATTTGTTCTTGTTGTTTTCTGTTCACTTGCTTGTGTAAAAAACAGGGTTTTTACTAAGCTTCATTATTGAATGCCAGTGACAAACTTCGAAAGATTTTCATATTGCCTGTTCTTTCACCAGTGAGCAAATGTGAACCATTTCTTCTTCCGCCTCTATCACTGGTGCAACTGCCCTCTCCAGTACTGAATAAACGGTCCCCTGTTAGAACAACTGACATCTGGAAGACTCTTCACAGTACTTCACATAGCAATGTTCTGACTCAGCCATTAGTTGTCAGAGCTCACATCGAGGTCATCTCAAGAAATCTGTAATGCCTTTTACTTCTAGTGAGAGCTGGCCCGAAAATCTGCTTAATGTTATCATTCAAAATTTACATGGTTTCATTAGGCTTATTAAAAGCAATGAAAAATGCAGCAGTACGTAACACTGATAAAGCCTTTTTACCTTGCTATTTCAAATCACGTTTATGGACGATGGATTTAGCTTCCCACTAGCCCTGGGCAGAGGTATTATCTCCATTTTATGGACAAGAAAACTGAGTTAGGTTCAATGACTTGTCCAAGGTCATACGTAAGACTGATGGTATTGGGGAGAAAAAAATGTCCAGATTTCTGCCTTAATTAAGTGATAATTTTTTTGAATAAACTCAGTGTCTTAGAAAAGATGCATCGATGTCTTTGTCTTTAGGGTTTTAAAAATAATTTTGAGGATTAATTTTGCAAGCCATGCATCAGTATTTCCCTAAGAAACATGATTCTCATGACTGATAATATTAAGAATTCATCCTTTTTTGTAGACTTCAGTTCACTGCTTCCTACAAAAACTTTGTTGTAGTCCACTTTGGCTCTGTTGTTGTCTGCCTTTGTGAAATAAAGCTGCTCTCATTATTTAGCTTTCTTCCATTTGCATATGTACAAGAGGGAACAGCTGCTTTCTGCAGGGATTTTGTGTACTCATTCATATTCCCACAGTGGTGGCCTTGTTCTGCAACACACTGCTACCCTGTGGAAAAGCAGAATAATACATGGACAATATAGCAAGCAGTCTGTTATTAAACATTTGGAAGTACAGCCTTAAGGGAAAAATATAAACATGGAGTTATAGTTTTAAATCTGAAGCAAGTACTGTGTAAAAGCCTCTGGAAAGCTATGGGGAAAAATCTTCTAGAAAGAAATTTTGCAGTCCTCTTTAGTTTTTGAAAAACAAATCTAATTTTATTACTAAGAATTTTGTGTTTTAAAAGCGATAAAAGTGATAATGCTGGTTCCTCATTTGAAGGTGATCTTGGACATTCCATCTTAACTGTTGCTATATCCATGCACAGAAAATTATATTGATATAAACTGGAGATTTCCAGGCATGATCCAGACAACTGTTAATTTCCCAAAGATTTATGAATTGTGAGGCAGTCACAGGAGTTTGTTCCTTCCTTCCCCCTTTTTTTTTTTTTTAAATAACATTTTTACTGTGTATTTATATAGACATTTTAAGAGAACTAAAGCTCTAGCTGGACATATAAGTCCTCAATTAAAAAATACAAACTGTACACGTTGTGTAAAAATGCAACATCTCAGTGACTTCTGGGAACTTTGCTTTTTAGAAAAAAACAAGTACATTTATTTTGCTTTTGTCTTTAAAATTTTTAAGAACTAAAGCGACTTCGAGGAAGCATATACAATTTTATCCCAAAGCATAAAGGCATATACACAAAGTCATGGAAATCTGTGCAGTTAGAATAGAAAGTCTTAGAAAGTGATAGTTACAAGTGCACTAGTCATTTAAAATACTACAAAACAAGTATGATTTGGAAGCAAATGCTTCCTTACTGGAATCTGCTTTCTTGCTACTTTATCACCTTCTACTATTGGTCTTTTTTTAGTAGTAGCAGAGTGTATTAAAATACTTTAAAGAGGGAGGAAAGCACTTACTGAATTATTAATACTCTGTTTATGGATATCTGAAAAAAATGGAAGGTCATAGTTTGACCTAGAGACCTTGGCAATGTCCTTTAAACAAGCATTAATCATATGTAGTGCATCAAATCATCATGTGCAAGATAACACTAGTGACCTCTCCAACTGAGAATAACAAATGACTCTTAATTTTCCTTTCTGTACATGACAGAAGTGTTGACAACCTCTGTATATTTTTTCTTTTGCCCTGTACCTAATCAACTGATCATTTTCAACACAACATTTTCCTTGAAGTGTATCTTTTCACTTCTATTTCTGCATGATAGGGACCTGTGTAGCGAAACATGTAATGATTAGTCATCATATGTGCATGTTTATGTTTAAAATCAAAATACTTTCTGCATCTTTGATGAAGTGACATACTGAAAAAAGAGAATCAGATTACATTAACTAGTTAAAATATATAACATATATAACGCTGTTCTTCAAAATGCAGGTAAGCATAGACCATGCCACAGCATTCTTGGGGAAGATGCATACTATCTGAAACGTTTTTTTGGATGATATCTTTTTTCATACAAAAAACCTGATATAATCCTGCATGATCTTTTGCATCACCTGCATGAAAGCTATTTAAAGTCCTAGAAAGAGGTCATTAGTATTTGCAACAGGAGTTGTGATGTGCACAGAGACGTGTCTTTATATGCAGTTGGAAAGTCTGAATAAATATTTTAGAGTTAAACTGAAGACTTAATTGCCTGTCAGCTGCTGGAAAGATCCTGTTAGACCAATTATAACCCTATAATCCCGTTGTCTTCATTCTGTTATGGGCTACACTGCAGCTGTAGGGTACTGGAAGAATCCACAGGATTGGTGTGCCTTAAGGGGTTAACGGCACCTTAGGCAATATTTCATGACCCTTGCTGCCTTTACAGAAATTGCATCAGGATTTCAGCATTCTGGCCTGTAAGTCTTGCCTTTGCTCTCTCACCTGCAGTCTGATCTCTCCAGCTGGTTTCCTTCCCCCATTTTTGCAGCCTGGCTGTGGGTAAGGAGCCATGGGTGCTTGGCTGAGCTGTGCAGAGACTTGGAGCTCATTCTTCATCCTGCGGTTCATTCAGCTCTTCACCGTGGATTTGGAGGCAAAAGCCGTGTGCCATTTGTTGGCCCCTTGGGGTGCTGCACATCAGGAGTTTGGACATTGCTTTGTCTTTCAATGCCAGTTCTTACTCTGTCTCCCCAGTTGTTTTTCCTGACTGAATTTCACTGAATGGCAGTGGGACAGAGTTCACAGAAGTCTAATACATTTTAGGATTTTGCTCTAGCTCCAGACCGTCTTGATGGCATTTGTTTACTTGTTTGTTCTTTTTGGCACTCTCATTTAGAGACCAAATTAGCAGCCTCTGGTGCTAGTTGCTAAAACCAAGTGGTTCACAGAAGAATGCATGAGTAGAGAAGGATATCAGATTAAATCTCAGAAAGCTGAGCATTTTGAAGCACCATGGAACATCTTTTTAAAGAATCGTGAGTGGCTAAATAAACTCTTGTGTTTTAACTATGTTGCTGGAAGCTCACAGGAAAAACCTCTTGAGTGCTGGTTTCAATCTCAATTCACTGGTCAGTGAAGACTAGGTACAGTTGGACTTTTTCAACTTACCAGCTAGGAGGATTGTCAGTAGGGTAAAGTGAAACCCTCTTGTTTGATCATATAGGCAATGTCTAGGGTACTGATTGTGTTCACATCAATTGCTTTTTCCACTGATTCCTTGGGGTATTACAAATTGGAGAAGATTAGACACTCTTTCCATAATCCGATTAAATATTGAAGCTACATTTGAGTTGTAACATTATTGCTTTGCTGGAGTCCCCTGTGAGAGTTTTGCCAGAGGTTTAAAAATCCTAAGCCAGATCACATTCTGGCTTACAGAATTCTTTCTGTATTACAGAAATCTGTTAAGAAAAAAACTTTGTGCCACAGCTTCCACCTCAGCAAGCTTCAACTTAAGAAAATCTGAATAACAGAAGAAAAATTAATTAATTGAGCCAGTCTGCAATTTATAATCCTTCACATACCTACACAATGCCTTTTTTTCTAATGGACTTACATTCTAGTATGCTTTTTAACCAGTAAGATTCAGATGTCATCCTTTTTTAATGACTTGCCTCAAGGGGAGATCTAGAATTTTAGTTCTAGAAAATTATTTCTAGATAATATATATTATAGTTCTAGAATTATTTTTAATTTCTAATTGGCTAAAACTCTTGCAGAACTTGGATAGAGAGTGTCTTATGTACTGCAGTGTACTGTGTAGGATAATAACTCTGCCTAAATCTCCTCTTCTACTCGACCTCAAGTGGACACCACAAATGATACAGGTGTGAAATTCAGTATTTGCATCTGTATCATCATAGGTAGCTTCAGGTAGTTAGTCCAGTCTCTTATTTTTAGAAAGTTAATTGCTTCCTGTCGTGGAAGAAAGAGAGATTGGTGTATCTTTTTGGGTTTTTTTCTTTTTTCTTCCCATATGCTGACTTATTTTGTGCTGCAGCTCACATCTTTTGCTCTTCAAGTGTTATTGTTCAACAGTGACACCGTCACATTTCTGTATTTACTAAGTATGTGACGAACTTCAGGCTTTTCTGTACTGTACCATGTCTTCAGTCACGTTTTTTGTATTTTAAGACGAGTTTCAACAGTGAAACAACAGAATATGCTGATTTTTCAGTTATTCATCTGTTTAAGAACATTCTGTTGGTCTTCACTTGGATGGGCTTCAGTGTTGAAGTTCATCGTTGCCCCCTTAAGTTAATGCTCCTACTTGTAGGGGTTTTTTTCCTTTTTTTTGTGGATACATAAAATGGTCAAGCACATCAAGTTTGTGATGTATGCTGTGACTGTACCTGATGGCTAAGTTAATATTCTGTGCTCTGCCAGTTTTGTTGAAGTTAATTTCTGAATCTAGGTTGCATTTCTAGAGCCAGTTGGATTGTTTAGGCTCTGTAGGCTAGTAATTAACGTATGGTCCAAACCAGCATGTTTTAGTTTGTCTTCTGATCATCAGTCTCTCTGTTTTCTCTTAATGCGTACTTTTTTTAAAACATTCAAACCTCCACATTGGTCTGCTAGCAACTTTTTTGTGCTGTCTTTCCATAGATCAAGAACTGCTGTTAGGAAAATTTTAAGAATAAACAGTTGTGCCGTTCTAACATTGAACTTTAGTTCTGTATGGACATTAAAATTGCTATGCCTTGTACAATTGATACAGTATCATGCTTCTCTGAAATGAGTGACCGAGAACTATAAGAACTGTGATGATTGATCATGCAAGTTAGCTTTTTAAGGGTTTCTACTTTACTTGTCCTTAAATACAAGTTCTTACATTTGTACCTTATATAATATTTTCAGATTTACTCCTTTAAGTTGTCTCCTTTAAGGAATTTATTTGCATATTTTATCTTCTATTTTTGTATGCAATGGCAAATAAAGCATGAATAGCTTCATAGATGTGAAAGATTACTATGAATTTAGTGTGTAACTGGGAGTACTGTCCACGTTTATTCTTCTTAGTTGTTTAGAAAAATAGGCTTTGATTAATATTTGCCTCTTGTAGGGGTAGAAATCTCAAAATGGAGAAAAAGCTTGAAGGACTATGCAAGTCTTTGTTGTAAACTTCAGAGCTACAGAGGCATATGTACGCGTAACTAAATATTTTTGTCTCTCTTTAATCAAAGTTTATTGGTTTTTACTTTCTCACTATGGGCTTTATGGAAACTTTTTTTCTTTTTGTGTAATCTTAATTTAGTCTTACTGCTTCAGCTTTTTTTTATTTTTTATAAAAGATGCTAATTTACTTGTATTTACACTGATGGCCATCTCATTTTTTCACTGAGCAATGTGTTACAATACATTATTTTCCTTCTGGTTTTCTGTTTCCGTAGAAATTTCTTGATTAAAAAAACCCCTTTGTGTGACTTCATAATTACAGTAATTTTAACCTTAATAATAAAAAAAAGGTCAGGAGGATACTTTTTGGGTCCATAAAATATGACAGTAGATGCCGTCTCAAAGAAATGATTAAATACAGAAGTGATAATATGTGTGAGGGGATCTTTCTGAGAGTATTTGTAAACTTCTGATTTCTAGCTGTTGCCTCCAGGCTTGGTAAGAAAAGCTCAGTGTTTGTAAAGATTATCCTGACAGCAATATGCTGGGTCAATTGTCAAGACATGTTTAGCACAGGGGGATGTATTAATCTGCTACAGCTACCACTGTAAGTGGTTGGAATAAATAGAGGGCTCAAGCAGATGAAGAGGGATTAACTGTGTAAATTGAGCAAACTCTTCAATCACTAAACCACTGATTTTGCAAAGGATTAGTGTGCTTTTGCAAATATTGATTACTGATTTGTTACTGGGAATGAAGATGATCTAACTTGTGCAGTTGGTATGTAGTAAGCTATGTGAAGTGTACATCATTCATATTAATGGGATTGTCATAGGCATTACAGAAACTGACAGATTTATTAGAGCAGCGCTCTTAACATTGTCATAGTTAAAGTTGTGTCAGCATTTCCATTAAAAGTTCAATTTTTTTTTTTTGGTGTTCATAGATCAACTTTAATATTTACTTCATTGAAATTTGGTAATACCACTTTATAGCTTTTACACAATTATTTTTGTACTCTTTTAAAGAGAACTGAATTAACATATTTTTAAATTAGAAGAAAATACTGTATATTAGTTTAAAACAAATATTTGCAGGTTTGAATTCTTTGTTTTGAGGGCAACCTTTGAGTGATACTGTGCACGTTCACAAGTTTCGTTATGCCAGGTTGGTAGAGAGGTGATGGGTGTTAGGCAGTTGCTATAAAGTGAAAATAACTGAGGAATTTTTGTATAAATGAGCTCTTTTGCTTGTATAAAGGCTTGTCTGGCTTTTTTCCAGTGCTGCTAGTTTATCTGATAAAAGGTATTATGTTGCCTACAAATCACTAATGTCCACAGACTATAATATAATCACTGAATACTGTCACTGGACCAAGCCATGCTATTCTGTTATCAGGTTCACTTAATTCATACACCATTAATGTTATAACCGGTTCAAGTTTCAACAGTGGTTGTAGTCACTGGGTGGTTTGACTTTCTAATGCTCGATTAGATTTATTTGAAGAGATAGGCTTAAGGAAAACTCAGGTGTGGTGTGATGATGAAGAGACAAAAAATGAAAGTTCAAAGAGTTTGGAAAAATCCCACTGACATTTATCCATCTACTTCATCATTGTAAAAGTCTTATGTTGTAAAACATGCCCATTTCTCTTGATGTGTCATCTTTTTCCTCTTACACAGATATCCCAAAACTCAATCACAGCTCTTCTCTTGATTCTCTTTTTTCCCAAATTGTGACCCCCGTTGCAGCATATGATAGGATCTGTGATTTATAAACTTCCAATCCCTTAACTTTTGGGATTTCCCGTGGCAGATGCTGAAGGAAACCTATATGTGTTTACCATAGGAAAAGATGAGCTACCATCTTGCAGGTCATATACTCAATCCTTTTTCATTTTTGGACTTCAATCCCATACATGGTTTCCAAATAAAAATAATTGTTTCTAACTGTAAATAAAAAATATTATTTCTATTTGATACTAAAGCCAGTAAGAACTGCAAAGGTCATCTGAGTAACATTATGTAGCTTGGTGTAACTTAGAAAGATCATTGAAAAATTAAAATGGGTATTTCCATTGACTAGATGTAACAAAATGGGACTTATGAGAGAATTGGAACAGTTGGTCAGATCTCCTCTCTCTTGTTCAGAGACAAGCAGCTTCTGCCAGAGTTCTTGTTGGTCGTGTCTTCAAGTGTATGTTTTGTTTTTCTGGAGCCTTCAAATGGACTGGAAAATATTAGTGCAGTCATTCAGAAAACTTGGGAGTTGATATTGGAAGGTGGTTCTTCCTGTCGTTCTCAGTATACTCCAAGGTGAATGGCAACTGAAATGTACATCTGGAAAGCTTTCAGGAATCACAGGAGTGTTTTGCTGGCTTCCCGCAGTGCGCTCTGCTGGCCTCTTACAGTGTTTCCCTTGTTCTTTTCAGTTAAGTCCCATGCAATTACAGCAAAACAGGAGAGTATTTTATCTTTGTGGTAGCAACCTTTGTGGTAGCCGAGGAGCTTTGAAAACTGTGATGTGTTTTTTGAACCATAAAACCTTTGGATTTTTATTACCTCTTTATTACCTCTTTCAGAGTACTTGGAAATAAAGGCACTGTATAAGTCACTTCTGATTTCCTTCCCTTTAATTTTTCTCATGGTCTTGCTCTGTAGATTGATTTTTCTAAGTGCTATGTTATCATTGCAAGAGACTCTAATTCTACCAGAACTTCCCACTTCTTCATACTGAATTATATATTTGATAGGCATTTTGTGTGCTACAGTAAGGAAAACTTGAAACACTTGTATGAGACTTTCTTATTTTTTATTATTTTAAAAAGGCTTGCCTTTACATGCAGACTGCAGGTGTAAAGTGTAAAGTCATACCTCCATCTTAAACCAAATTAGCTTTCAAATGCAGAGGAGCTTTGAGTGTGATAGTTCACTGATCACTGAACATAGCTTTTTACTTAAATTATCAGTAGTAGAAGAAATGTATCAAAAATGAGGCAATGAGGCAGAACATTCAAATCATTTTGTGTTTGCAGGAATACATAAAATGAAATTGAAAACTGGCTTAGGATCTCTTCATTGAAATCAGCAACTGCCAGTTTTAAAGATTTGTTTTTAGCTGACTGCAGGAATTTGAATCTTTTCCTTCAGACAGATGAAAGATTTTTCAGCTCCAACCAGTAACGTTAAAACTTTTTCTGATCAAGGATATGAGCTGTTGGAGCATTTAAAATACACCAAGTGTGTATGTATGTTTCCTTTCAGAAGTTTAACAGGCCAAGCCTTTGGCCAAGAGTCAGAACAGTTGGAACTTTGCAGACTACACAGCTAATCCAAGAGGGCTGCCAATTGGCATAAATGACTTCCATATATAAAACTTCATGCAATTTACATTGAGGTTTTTGTTGGTTTTTCATGGCAGTCTGAGAATTTCCTTGTTTCCCAGGATTTCTTGGGTTTTGCTTATTGTATTTATGGTGTGTTATGCTTCTGATCAGAGCACGACATAAAAGGTTCCCCGGCTAAAATATCCCTCTGACAGATTGAAATTCACATTGGAAGATTTTTCTCTTTAGCTAAATTTGGCACTTCTCAAACTGTTTTGGTTTTTTCCCTCCTTTTTTTTTTTCCTGTTTTTTTTTTCATTAAGACTTTTTAAAGGGAACTTAAACTAGCTCCTAGAAACAGAATAATTTAAAAAAGGATTTCTACACACTAGAACTTACTCAGGAGAAGAGACAGGGCAAAAGTTTTGGGAAATTATAAACTTAAGAGGAAGAAAATTTATATGCTTTTTGTTTAATGAATGTGTGATCCATGGAAAATCTAACTTGCATAGTATGGCCAAAATTTGTATAAGAGTTCACAGACGTCACACTGTAGTGGGCTTTACAAGATCTGTCAAAATATTGTTGACTAATTAATACCTGGATTACTAGGGCATTGAAAGTAAGAGGACATGTACTAGTAATTCTGGAATATAATTTAAAAGTTCATTGTTCAGCTTTGCAATAAATGACATTTGGCCATTTTTCTGCCAAAACATATTAAATCATTCTTGTATTCAGTTAAAAAGTTGTCATTGCTTGGTCTCAGCATAGGTTTATTTACTGAAATAAAAGGGCCAGTTGCTTGATGATGGAATTTTAGGCCCTTCAAAAGTACTAATTAAAAACATTGTGACAAAATAAGAAAAGTAATAGGGAACTTCTAGCTCTGATTACCTCAGGTTTTTCTTAAGGTACTATGATATGTGTGTATTTCCAAGGGATTCTTATGTGTACCAGGTGGCTATTTAAAAATAGTAGTAAACTGCAGAGTACAATTGTAGTATTACCTCTTCCAGGTGTTTTAGATGTTAAGCTGAAAATTGTATTTTTCACCTGGAGGTATTAAATGATAGCTTTTAACTTGCTGTTGGATAAGCCTGTAGGACTTTCTTCCTGTTAGCCATCTGGGAATACAGGAATCATGGTATGGTTAAAGATGCTATCCATATGCAATTAGACATCATGCTGGTCATATTCCAGCTGTACACTCTTTATTCCTGGCCTTTTAATTTTCTCTGATTAGCTAACAGCACCTTCTGTGGTTCAAGCTATCATGTAGATATTATGAGTCTTTACTTAAGGTTTCTAATCAAAATTGGATGTGTGTGCTTGCCTGTGAGACAACGCTGGGAAATTTCAGCTTGCCTGCATAATTTCATGAGAATTCCCAGTGCCTCTAATTGATCCATGATGGTCTGTTCTGACTTGGTTCTGTCTGCAAAGCAAGGGCATTGTTTTTATCTCTGTGTTTTCCTGCCTACTTTATTTCTCATAACAAAGTCTGTAGCTGTTGCACTGGCAGAATTTGTATCGCCAGTCTACCACTGATGCACTTTTCTGGTGGCTGTAATCTGGGCTTCTGGATGACTGAAATCTGTCTTGTGCTGAAATGATTGAGTAAACCTTAGTGATTTTTTAAACAAAACTTTTGCATGCCTTACAACATTTTTGTGTGCCTTGCATTACAGTAGTGTGAGTGGGAGGCCTTGTACAAGAGAGCTTTTCTTTGCTGCTGTATCTTTCTTTCTTGTTGCTTCAGAATCTTTGAGAAACAGCAAAACTGGGAGGGCTGCTTTGGTGAAGTGTTCAATGGCCCCTTTTCTAATGCTGTAGGATAATGCCTGCTCACAGCAGAAAACATAACTTTTTAAAATTCACAAGCACACCCCCCACATGCGCCCCCACCCCTTCCTCTCCTTGGCCCCTCCATGTACCATGGGTGTAATTTGTGAAATTTCAATAAATACTTGTGTGAAAGTTAAATCTAAATCGAGCAGAGAAAGCCATGAACTCCTCTGTACATTAAGATGCTATGCAAAATGTAACAGTGGGTGTTGTAGAAGCAATTTGAAAACCATCAAAAGAAAGTACAAATCCAGGACAATATTAGTTTACAAATTCAGAGTTAACTTTGGATGAGGAGTGCTCATCCAAAGCACTGGATCACAGTGTGATCCAGGATAATTCCATTTCGCTGTGGATCCTAATGACTGGAGTCAAACTAGCTGACTCCTGTAATTCGTTAAAAGAAAAAAGAAAATTCTTTAGTCAAATGAAATGCTACAACTACTAAAGAAACTTTGCTCAGAAAACAGATGAGAATTGAAAAGCCATTAATATAAGGATTTAAAATTTAAAATAACTAAACACACAGTTTAGGGGCTAAATAGAAATGACTAAAAGAGATCTCGTGCTAACTGCTTCAAAGAACTCAATTTAGTTCCTGTAAAGAATCCATTGCAGTGGTTTTTAGGCTGCCTGGCCCACTGCCTTCTCTGCTTACAGAAAGGAAGGGAAGAGGAGAGAAGGGCTTCCACCACTGTCCTTCTAAAGGACAAGTCCAAAAGAAATACTCAGTCTTTAAGCCTCTGAGGGTGTGGTATTAATGTTTGTAGCCCAAACTTCATATCCCGAATTAGAAAGAATTAAAACTAGAAACAGATGACAGTACTTTAAGTATTTTTTATTAAAATACACTGCTGGCTCTTCTTAGAGGAATATATGAAGGCAAGTTATTCTGTGAAAATTATTGTAAACTGTTAGAGACTACAATGGGTAGTGCTAGGGATGGCTCCAGAGCAAAACTTCATAGACTAGGCAGCCTTTGGAACAAACACTTTGAAGACCAAAGTGCTGACTTTTTGTGAACCAGTCTTTTAAAAGCTAAACATTTTCATTATATTTATTCCAGGAATGAAATGCATTTTCTTTAACATTTATCTTTTGATTCTTGCATGGTAAACTAATTCAGAACTAGCAGACTTCTACACTTGCAAAATGCAGTAGTCTTTGTGAAAGTGTTCTAGACAATTAATGAAACTGATGAGATTCTATGTGATCTTCCTACTGACAACTCTTCTTTAATTAGAGGCCTCTAAGAAATGGGATCTTTTTTTTTCTCTAATGCAGTATTCATTAATCTTCTCTTAAATAAAAAAAGTAAATGTGGGGAGAAGATACGCGTATGAAAATAAACCACCTCCTCTTTAGCCTAGATTCACAGTGCTTGTGCAACAGATGTGACTCCAGAGTATTGCTATGTACAGATTCAAAGATAATTGAATCCTTCTGTAGTAGCTATTAAAAATGGGTAAATGTTGTATTTCCAGATCAAAATGAAATGGAGAGATGTGAAGAATTTTGGAAGAAGTGTGTGAGAAGGCGGGTAGGAGGGAGGAAAAGAAGATAAAATTACTTTTCTGTGTTGCTAGAAACATTACTCTTTCTCTGCTCAACTTTAACACAAATATTTTCAGAATATCTCTGCCAATTTTGAATTGCAGCCTGAGAGATAGTATAAGAGCCCTGTGCCTGAGGACAGAACCACTTATTTTCTGCATTTCCTGCAGGAGCAGGCTGTCCCTTTGTGCCAAAAGATGAGCTGGTGGTGAAGAAGACCAGCCTGGCTGAACAGGGAGCTTTTGCTGGCACTCTCTGAAAAACAGAGTTTATGACTTTTGAAAGAAGAGGCAGGCAACTCAGGAAGAGTACAAGTATGTTGTTAAGTCATGTAGAGATAAAATTAGAAAGGCAAAAACTTAATTTGTCCACTACTGTAAAAGATAATCAAATGTGCTTTTATAAATATGTTAACAGCGAAAAGAGGGCCAAGGAGAATCTCCATCGTTTATTAGATTCGGAGGGGGAACATTGTTATCAAGGATGAGGAAAAGACTGAGGTAGTTTATGCCTTCTTTGCCTCAGTCTTTAACAGAAGGATCAAATATCCCCAGGGCAACCAGCCTGTGAGCTGGAAGACAGGGGCAGGGAGCAGAAGAGACCCCTGAAATCCAGGAGGAAGTAGCAGTGACCTGCTGTGCTACTCAGACATTCCCAAGTCTATGGGACCAGATGAATTCATCCAAGGGTACTGAAGGAGCTGGCAGAAGAGCTCGTCAAGTCACTCCATCATTTTTCATCAGTCCTGGTTCACTGGGGAGGTCCCAGGTGACTGAAGGTTGGCCAGTGTGACACACATTCACAAGAAGAGCTGGAAGGAGGATCCAGAGAACTCCAGGCCTGCCAGCCTGACCTCAGTGCTGAGGAAAGTATTGGAACAGATCACCCTGAGTGCCATCATGCAGCACATACAGGACAACCAGGGGGTCAGGCCCAGCCAGCAGGGGTCTGGGAAAAGGCAGGTCCTGCTTGACCAACCTGATCTCCTTTTATGACCAGGTACCCACCTAGGGAATAAGGGGAAGGCTGTGGATGTTTTCTCCTTAGACTTCAGTAAAGCCTTTGTCTCCTGCACATTCTGGAGCAACTGGCAGCCTGTGGCTTGCACCAGTGAACTCTTCACTGGGTAAAATACTGGCTGGCTGGGCTCAGAGAGTGGTGGTGAATGGAGTTACATGCAGATGTGTTGGTACTGTCTAATATCTTTATCAAAGATTTGGATGAGGGTGTCAAGTGCATCCTCAGTAAGTTCTCAGGTGACACTAAGGGTCTTCAGTGCAAAAAAAAAAAAAGGAAGCTGGAAAAATAATTTTTAATAATTAATTATGATTGTATTTTTTGTTAGAAGAGGATAAAGAAATGGTGATCACTGTTTTCTCCATATAATCAACCTAATGGTTTTTTTCCCTCTCCGTTTTCTTTTACAAGGAATGAAGAACAGTGAATTAATCTTATTTGAGCAAGACGACTTTACCATTATTATAGTTAAGCCTCTGGTCCTCTACTAGGAAAGAAAGCTGTAATCAACCACTTAGCTGTTACTGAATTACACTTATCTCCACTTCGCCTGTTTAACTTCCCATAAGCATGCTAAGCACCTCTTTAGAATGCACTGACCTCTGATTATTTCTTGCTTTATGTATCCCTTAGCCCACATTGCAGAAGTAAAAAAAAATCCTATTGGTAAACAGTGCAGAATAATAGAGTCTGGTTTTTTAAAATTTATTTTGTATACAGGGTGAAATTTTTACATCTTTAGCTCCTCCAAAAATCAGAATTCCAGGCACAAGGATTGAATTTCATGCTGTGAAGTGACACTGATGAAACTTGTTTTTATGTAATGGACCAAACTCACTGTTGCAGTAAGGTGAAAAATTAAATCATTCAGGGTTTTTTTGCCTGTTTGATTACCAAGTTGCAAAAATTGTAGTTGTGCCATAAGCTGTGGTTTTGAGATCTTTCTGAATCACAAGCTACTCTGTGTTTGTGGGAGTTGTGCAATGGAACCTATACATGAATACGCCCAGGTTAATAACATTAACGTTTTTCTAAAGTCAAAGCATGACTGGTAGAGCTGGCTTTATGCTTGAGTGAGAGCATTCCACTTTCTTTTCACTGGAGGAATTTTCAGCCTGGCAGCAATAGTATTGTAATAACTGCCAGCTGCTCACTTGGCACAAGAGTCCCTAGAACCAAGAGGAAGAGCCCAGTGCATCATACATAAAATTTACTTTTCTCTAAGATGAAGGTTTAGGACTCATAAATATTTTGATCTGGTCTTTGATGGCTTTTGTACACATCAGTCTGAAAATATGCATGTGGAGCATAACTTGCAGATTTTATTTTGGAGTACATTGGAGTAATTCCCACCAATAGGGAAGAGATAGGAAAAGAAATTATTGCAGGAGATTCTTTTGTGAGTGGGTGGTCAAGAATGAAGAAAATTAAATGCAACATTAAGCAGTTAGACCTCCCTTATTTTATGCCATGTATTGGGGTATGCAAGATGATCATCTCCCTAAATATTGGATAGTTTTGAACAGGTCTTCACATCAAAAGAATAAAGTTCAAGACATTATTTGTGAGGTAGAAATTCTCAGGTAGAATGGGAATGAGACCTTTTTATATCTACAACTCTGTGCTTGCCCACCACTGTCAGGACAATGACACAGCAGAAATTAGGTCTGGAAGAGTAACAAAAGCAATCATTGTGCCTACGTATAAACCCACACAGCTGCAAGCCACAGAGCATTTCTTACTCACAATGCCACTTTTCTCGTGGGTGTTTAAAATTGGGTTAAAAAACTATGGTGTTTTAAAAAAAGGAGAAACCAGGGAAGACTACGATCCTTTTAACATCTTTATATCTAAATCATTTCATTATATCTGGAACAGACCATACAGTGCTAGAAAGGCATGGTGATCACTGGTGGTCTCATTTTGAGAGAGAAGTTTTGCTTTGGTCATGTAGTGGGCTTGGCCATAAGTTTCTCATGAACAGGCATTGTGACAGCCAAGAAGGATAGTACTAGTAGATGCTATTTGCATTCCTAGGATGCAAGCTTCTTGCATCTCCACATTTAATTTCTTACAGTGGACAATGTCCATTGAAATTACAGGTAACTGGAATTCAGGCTGTTTCACCTGCATCCATGAGGGAAGGAGAAAATTCTCCTTGATGTGAAGACATCCTGGGGCGTGCATGGCAGTATAACATGGGAAATTCTGAGCTCTAAAGGAGTATGTGATTTGAAGCATATGGCTCAATCTGCTTTATGGTTCTTTACTTAAAATATGTAGTAATGCCTTTTTTCTTGGCAGGATTCCTCTGTCTTAGATCCTCTATAGAAGGAGCTGTCTTATTCAAAGTCTCATGCTCCTGTCAACTAATGAGCTTCTGATCTCAGCTGCTGGTGTAATGTAAGCGAATGCTGCTTTACTATAATGAAGCACTGCTTTAGTAATGCTTTTTAATGAGATTTGTGTTGAGCCTGATGTATTTCAAATGAATGGGGAAGCAATATTCTGATTGAAAGCAACTGCAAAAACCAACTTCCTGTGTAAATTCCACACTTTCTGCTGGGAGTTCCCACATCTCGTGGTTGCAGTTCACTCCAAATCCTGTTTGAGATGTGGACAAGATAGTAAAGAAATGAAAAAATGGAAGAAGGATAGACAGATAATACAACTTCAAAGTTTCCCATGCAGAATCCCAGCAGTAACTGTAAGGAAGATGTGACTGACTCCCCTCTTTCCTCCCCCTGTTGTTTTCGTTATAGTACTTGGGCAATGGTGTTTGTGCCTTCTTCCTGCCACATATGCACAACACCTGTGGTTCATGAGAGTCTGGGAGGAGGTGGTTCTTTCTCTTTCCTTTATGCTTTTCATACTACTTATTCTCCCTCCTCTTCCTTCTGAAGGTACAGGGCAATGAAAGAAGGAATTTAACCAGATTTATGCTTTTTCTTTCTTGTACAGCTGTATGTGTCGTGGGATATTACAATTGGGTCTGTTTCTACTGCCCTTTGACTAAAGTTCCAACATATTTTTTGGTTCCCAGCCTTCTCTGACAGAAGGATAATAACATGCATATGATCTGTTTCTACTTCAGCTACTTACAGAATGTGACTGGCAGTGGGGCTGACCAGCTGCAGTTTGTTTTTTTGGAGTTAGTGACACTAGTACCTCAGTTGCTTTGAGGAATAGAAGAAGAAACTGGCTTCTCTACAGTTTAAGGGTGGGAGGAGGACTTCTTTCTGCAGTGGCACTAAACAGTGAAACACTCTTTTCCCATGTATGTGCTTTTCCTCACAAGCTTTCAGTCCCCTGTGCAAAATAAATGACATTACAGAAAATACCATCACCAAATTTATCCTGACTTGTCTCACCAGAAGTAGCAAAATTGAGGTGGGATTTCGATTATATGAAGTAGTCAGTTCAGATGACAGAATAACAACACTAAGGAGTCCCAAAAGTATGTGGTTCTTGGGGACTGTGTTGTCCCATTAGATTTGACTGTTCACTAAATGATCACTGGCCAAGCTTTCTCATCAAACCCCAAACTGATACAAACAATATTGGGTAAAGCTAGATCTAAATGGTGATTGAAATGCTTAAATTGTAAAATTTAAGAGTGAGCTGCTTTTGTTTATCTAGGTTTTATGTCTTCCTCATCTGTGGGGTTGCACTGTTCTAAGATGAGCCCTACTGGATGAAGCAGAGTTGTAAGTGTTGCACACTGATGCCTCCCAATGACCAATATAAAGCAGCACAAGATGCATATTTGTAAAACTCTTCTCCTCCCCCACTCATAATACCATCATTACATCCCCTTTTAAAGTAACTGTTAAACATATCACATACCAGCCATCAAGTGTCTTTGTGTTTAATTCCCGTTTAATGCTGGGCTATGATTGCACATTACCAAGCAAAGGGAGGACAGCTGCATCACTTTAAAATGCATGTTCATTGTGCTCTTGTATTTTTAACATATTAGTCAGGAATTCATAGAGGGTAAAATAGAAATTAGTGTAGTCCTAATCTTTAAAAAGTAATATTAATTAAAAAAATGAAATGGAAACATCAATGTAATTAAAATTCTATCTACTGTCTTTTGGTGTCAAACAAAATATTTTGCAGTCTAAAGAGCCGGTTGTATTATTTAAAGAATGTCTTCTCATTTTGAGTATTTTCATGCATTAAAAAACAGCATTCTCTGCATCTTCCTATCTCTTTCTTGTCTTTTTCCTGTCATAACTGTATTTAAATAAGAATACCATAAAACAACTCTTTTGTGAACACTGAATTAAAAAAAATATTTTAAGGAAAAACCTCAAAACCCAGGGAACTGTCATCACCTTTCAGAGACAGTGCTTGGTTCAAGGTCAGACCATTGATCTTTCGCCCAAACGACCTAATTTAAAGTGGTGTTTTTAGCACAGAATTTGTCTGCTAACATCAGTCCTTTTCTGTATGTTTATATTGACAGAATGTAATGAGATTACATATATTCTGATGAATAATGGCTGCCTTGTAAACTTGCCCCCTACCTACAGTGACTCTTATGAATATTTGATGATAATAAGTAGTAGGAACTTCACTATGTTGTTTACATGCACTCACAGGCACAGGAGTGCCTTTTGTTCTGCTTTTTTCCTTGGGGTAAGCAGTATGATATTTATATTCATAGTAAGTATTATATGTGTCTAACATGTTCTTAATACTAGGAGTTCTATTTAAATCATCATTCTGTTGTTTTAGGAGGAAAAGGTTGTAAGATGGAAGATAATTTTTAACATTTAAAGTTGTATGTGAAGATGAGGCAGGGTTGACTGGTCAGTCCTATATTTCTATGAATTAGGAGTTGAGAAAAAGGAAAAAATACATTTTGCAGATGAAGACATATGTACAATGTGTCTAAAATTAGTGTCTGTAGGTCAACAGTTTAGTAGACCTCTGTACAATATCTTTGGTTTATCCATTATCACCTATAGGCAGTAATTTTGTGTCATATTGCAAATTAGGCAAAATCTGTCAGCAACAGGCAGCACCTTTTATTGTCTCTTCATCTGGTTTCTTTTTTTGTGGATGTGTAATAGAGGGTCTTGTATAGACCTTGTGTGCTGTTTCAAGGTATTTGGGTGTGAAGCTGGTATCAAAAACTGCAGTTCTGATTTGTGTTCAACTGAGATTATTGATTGTGATCCTTTTATTTGCACATTTGAAAATGTAATGCTTTCATTATGCAACTTGCTTTACAGATTATGTTCAAAACAGTTGCTTTATTTTATTTAATGACATGTTTTTCCTTCTGAGACTTATAAGCCCTGTTATGCAGCTATTTTTTTTTCTTACTCAAGTGGTGAGGACAACAGAAATAGGTCTGACATTGATAGGTAGATGCTTCATTTACTTAAAATAATCTGGCATGATAGTTACTAGATTTTTTATCTGTAACTCTTGAATACTGAGAGTGTAAAATCCATAATTTTATTAATGCCCCTATAGCAGTTTTCTTGAAAAGCAGTGCTTTACAGAATTTGTTTTTCTTTCAGGGAATCAGTTTCCTCCTGTTGCAGCTCAGGATCTTCAGTTTGTTCTGAAGGCTGGATACCTGGAAAAACGTAGAAAAGGTGAATCTAGCTAGCTTTGTGAAAGCTAGTTCATATTTAATGTCTGGGAGGTCTATATGTTTGTATTTGATGTTATACACATGAGCAACTTTATACAGAAGTGATAAATAAAATGAGAAGAAGCTGAAACATTGAAGCATTATTATGCAAAAGAAGCATAGCGCATAATTACTCCTATAGTATTGAAAGAAAATCCTATTCTTTATTGACTAACAAAATCATGCTGTGAAAGTCCAGTCAGCCATAATTCAGAGACTTTCAGATATTTTTGAAGAAAACATTAGGAACGTATGTACAAGTACCATATGTTGACTTCATGTTTCAGTGAGCATCAAGATTTATTTTCCTTCAAGAGGGCAAATATTGATCTCAACTTTGGTTCAGTCAATATTTACCTTGATTCAATAAATCTTATATTGTCACTTTAATACCCACTTAATGCTGCGATAACTCTAGGAAATATTTAGGAAGTTGTTCATTGTTTCCTTATATTTAATGTTACACACGACTTCCCTCTTTATGTGATTTCAAATTCCTATTTGTTTTCTTACCACCAATTTTTATTTCTAATTTCCTTCTCAGTGCCATGCACTTCCTTGGTTTCCTTTCCTTAGTGTCTTTTTCTAGCTCCTCCTCCCTCTTACCTCACCCTTGAAAAGAAGTAACACATTTTTCTTCAATAATGGCACAAACTGATATAACATGTTGTATCAATTTCAGACCACAGTTTTCTTGGCTTTGAGTGGCAGAAGCGTTGGTGTGCTATCAGCAAGACCGTCTTCTATTACTATGGAAGCGATAAAGGTATTTATAACAAATATGAAAGCAATGATGTTTTAATGCACAAAAGAATATGAAAATTTTATTGGAGTTGGAAACTGTGAATCAAATGTAATTTTAAGAAATGGAATGAAACTTTTAAAAAGTAGTTCTTTCCAACAATTCTTGGCAGTGCTGTGAATTTTTAAAATAGGTAAATATCTGTCAGAACCTGTCAGTGTTTTCTAAAGCAGGAAAACTGAGAAAAAAAAATTAAGTTTCTTTTAAAGCTACATTGCTAATAACAGCTGGCTGTTCAGTTTGATAGTATGCTAGTACTCAACTGTTTTACTAGACAGACAATCTCTCCAAACAGGCTATTAATTTGAAAACATCCTCTAGTAATTATACCTTCCGAGTTCTTTAGAGATGGTTCTATCCAGGAAAATATTAATCTAAAAGCTGCATAGTGAAGTTCTTTCTTTATGTTTAAATAGTTTATGTTCTGGAAAAGCTAGGACTTAAGTAATGTATTTAACTAAAGCTAGCCATGGAAACTAAAGCAAACATCTGAAGATGATTTTTAACTTTAAATGGCCTGTTTGGAAAGAGTCTGGCATAAATGTTGTAATATTACTTTGAATTTTTAAAATTTAAAGTAAAATAAAACATATTTAAATTGTGTGCTATGTACATGTGATGTTTAAGAGTAAACTAAATGATCTATAAGTATATCTGAGTAAATTTTAAAAGTACAGTAATGTCTTCCTCTCTCCAACCTCCCCCCACCTCTGGAAAAAATTCCAGGGCAAATTTTCTGAGGTTGTTTTTTTTTTTCTTCTTATTGTTAGTGTTTTATTTTTGAGATTACTACAAGTAGTTATTATGTTGGTTTTTTTTTATTTTAAGACTAATATAATTTGCTCCAGTTTGTTTCATACCTTGGTATACTGATTCATTTAAACTCATCCTCTCTTTAAAAACACAAGAAAGAAAGAGTCTAATTGGGAGTCCAGTTTCCACATTGCTAGTTTCCCATCATGTTCTGTTTTCAGAATTTTGCTAGCATATCTACTAAATATTTCCTTTTCTTCTATACTCTTTCCTTAGGACTTACAGGTTGATCAAGCCTCACAAACATGAACAATCTTTATTCAAAAATTTTGAGGAAATGTGGCATAAGACTGATTTGGATTACAACAGTACTGGTTATTTCTTTCTCTGGAAAACGATCATGTGCTGTTTATGTAGATATATAGATATATATATATACACACACACACACACATTGCCTAGTACTTTAAAAATGGCAGGTTTTTTTCAGAACGTATGGCTAGTTCGTAAAGATTGTTCTTGATTATAAAATCTTTGTATTTTTCTCTGCTATTTTTTAGAAAAAAAAATTTTTTTTTACAACATTCTTTTCCTTGTGGCTGTGCTTATGATTATTTATGCTTCCTAGCATACTGTCTTGGTATTAAGGCAGGCATGTTGCCCACCTGGTCTTTGTCCTTTTTTTTTTTTCCATCTTTTGCAACAACCTGATTATCAAGTCTATGTTGCAATTTTTAATACCTGCAATGAAAGTTAAGATACATGGAAATTACATTCCCTAGCACTCAGAAGGTTGGTGTCATGTTAGGAATTGACTGTGGTATTTTGTAGGATCACTTTCGTTTATGAATCGATAGACTATTTTTGGGGTAATTTATTTACAACTTTTGTAGGCTGCAGATTGTTTGGGGAAGGTCCTCCTAACCATAACCTAATGATGTAGGAGGGGCACATGGTCCATTGGAGCTGTATTAAATCATAGAATCATTTAGGTTGGAAAAGACTTCTAAGATCATCAAGTCCAACTGTTAACACAACACTGACAAACCCACCACCAAACCCTGTCCTAAGTGCCACATTTACAAGTGTAGCAAATACCTCCAGGGATGGTGATTCCACCACTTCCTGTACAGCCTGTTCCAATACTTGACAATGCTTTCAGTGAAAAAAAAATTCTTAATATCCAATCTAAGCCTTCCCTGGAACTTGAGGCTATTTCTTCATGTTCTATCACTTGTTACTTGGAAAAAGAGACTGACCCTCACCTCATTCCGACCTGCTTTCACATAGTTGTGGAGAGCATGGCATGGTTGGACTCCAAAGAGTAATTTATGGAGGAAGCAAAGAAATCAGATGCATGAATTTCTGCCCTACCTCCATAGGATTGGTGCTTGTAGAGCAGATAAACTAGTTAAGCATGGTGTAGTGACTTACTCTTGTAATATGGATGACTAAGTCACTCCTGAAGTTGCCTTTGAATAAAAAAAGGTTTTTTCTAGACTGGTCAGGGGTACTTTCTTCAGGCCTGTGATTCCCTCATATGTAAAAGTGCCTGTTCCAGTGCATAAGCAACTCACCATCATTGTGCAGAAACTGGACACCAACCATGGTAGGCTCACATGCTGTTAAAAGTGAGCTGTCATCCCAATGCCTGTGAACGTGCGTGCTGCAGTTTATCACGCTGTTCACTGCAGATTGTCAGCATGGATGAGGTGTGTGATGAGGCAATCCTGGGCAGGTCTGGCATTTACTCAGTGCAGCTCTTTTCACTCCCACTGTTGTGGCCAGCAGTGGTACCTGCTGCAGTACGCTGTTATGCTGGGGGCCACCTTCTTTTACTGTGACCCTTGAAGCTGTACCAGATCACTTGGACCATGTAGAAATTCAGAGCATGTTCTTACCAACCACAGAACAGCAGTGAAGTGTGTGTTTGGTGGCTTTGTGCAGAATGTGAACCTGGTTTCAAAGTGACGAGGGTTCCACACGTACTGAGTCCTGCTGCTTGCGTCACTTTAAATGGGTGATGGGCTGCTAGTGCCTCTGTGTTGGGGGATATAATGCTGAGAGGCTGCAGGGATTTCTGCATCCATCTTGGCTTGTTTTGAATTGTGTCTGTTTTTAAAAACAGGCTATAGATGAAGAATCTGTGAAAACTATTTTGTGTCTGCTGTGATATGTTTTTTTGTTGACCAAAGTTTGATTTTCTCGCTTAAGTATCAGTGGAAATGTAACTGAGTGGTAAACATGAGGCTTTAGGATGCCTTTTTATTATTTGTATAGATTTGTTGTTTCCAAACCAGTTTTAGTTCTTCTAACTTTCTCCTTTTTGCATTGGAAAAGCAAGAAGTGTGGAAGTGTATAAAGCTCACAAACACGTAAGGAAGAGTTTCAGAATCATTTACTCCGAGCTGAATGATGAAAAATGTGAGGCCTAGCCCAGAAGTACATAGTGCAAGATAAAGCCTGTGAAATGCAGTAAATGACTGTGTGTTTGTTTGTGTGCTCACCTGAACAGCTCCAAGCATCTCTTCAACAGTTTTGGTGCCTGCAGGCTGTTTGTTTCCGTTTCCTCTTCTGTTTTCTCCTACATTTGGTATAGCATTGGGGAGTGAAACAATGTGATTTATCCCTTCGGTATAGACAGGTCTGAGTGAATCACCTACATTTTTTCTTTTGACCATTAATAAATGGAGTCGATGGAGAAACAAATTGAGCTAATCACCTCAGAAACAGGTACTGCAGGAAGCACGTGTGTATTTATGCCTGTGCTGTGGTAGCGGTTGCCAGCACTTGGTCCACAGCATTGCAGAGGAGTATTCAAACGTCAGAGCTGGGTGGGATTTTGAGAAGCTTGCCTGGTGCTCCTTTTCATAGCCTTTCCTTCCATAAATCTTTTATAGTCCTCTCTTTTCTTTCCTTCCCTGCAGTTGCACCCTGAATTGAGTACCCTGGTTCCCTATCATTTTTCTGTATGATCTCTGGCTGTTCCTGTGTCCTCAGACACCGAGATGGTATGGATAACCTTTCAGACCTCAAAGTGCATGTGAATAAGGAAAGTTAATTTGTTGCTTTATAAATGATTGAATTAATGGCTTCATTACTTCTTTCTCACTAGGCCACAATGTTATATGCCCTTCTGTCTCAGCAAACTGAAGAGATCAGCTAAATGTTTAGCAAGACAGTAATTGATAACATTATGGTAATTTTTCCTCTGCTAATGGGCACTAAAAATTTATTTTCATTTTTATAACTTGAAAATGGTATCTGCCTGCCTGCCAGTAATATGATGTTAAAGAGGGGGATAATTCAGAGGCTTTTAGAAAAATCTGAGGGTTTTTTTTTTTCAATTTCTTTAGTTTTAACATGGACACAATAGTTTTGGATTTCTCTGAATAAGATAGTGATGACCAGGCCACTGGCAAACTACTTATATTTTGGCAGAAAAGGGAATTGTGCATGCTCAACAGGACTTTTTTTGTAGCAGGGTAATGGCAATCAAAGGCATCTATCTAATGTGTACTGGATCATCTGCTGTGAGACTGTTAAATTCAGACCTCGAGAGTCACACTTGCTGTTAATAATGTGTTATTTAAAACATAACTACTGGGTATAAGCAGGCAGAATATAAGCAATTCAGTGCCCTAAATCACTGCCTCAATTTCTTAATTATTTTACAATTTCAATTTCTCAGAGGACTAGATTAAAGGAAAAAAAGAAAAAAAGCTGATTACATTTCAGATCTGCTGTCTAAAAGGGAAGAACTCCTGTGTGTGCATTTGGAAGGGACTGTTCCAAAAGCTGGAAAAGGAATTACCATTTTGGAGATACTTACACTGAACTATTTTTAGATAGCAGACATCCTGCACGTGGAAAAGTATGTGAAACTACATTTAGCGTGAAGCCATGTAAACTGTAAAATCTTACAGGCTCCTTATTTCAAGATGAAGAGAGTTAAATTATAGATTCTAATAGTATCTATAAATACTTTATCACTCTCTGAAATCTTTCTGTTTGCCTTTGTTCCTCATGTCTTTCTCTGTAACTTCTTTCCTTTCTACTATTGGAGTCCTCTCTGTTCTTCAGAATGCACTAATTCTTTTTACATGTGCTAATAATATGAGCACATTGCCTTAGGCCTCAAATTTACAACCCAGTAATTTCAAGATCTCATTGAAGCTTTAACCTTCTTTGTTTTAAATGTTCCCATGGACTTAGTTACACAAGGTTACTTCAAAACGCCTTTTCTCTGCTTCCCTTGAGACTCTCTTTACCCAGTATAAAATTGGCCCTGTTTCTGTTAACAACATCTAACTGTTTTTTAGGATGAATGAAGTTTATATGTAAGAGAAATGTTTAAAGACTTTCAAATTTTCTTCAGATCTGAATTTTCTCTATGTTAAATATAGCCCTCCATGTTTTTTCTCTTAAGTTTTTGTGTACTAGCTTTGGTTTGGTGTTTGTTTGGTTTAAATACTTAGTGCCTGACTCTCCCCCGCTATACTACTTTTTATGATTTTAAATTCCTGTTGCAAAATGATCTACATAGACCTAGACATTTTTTCTGTTCTGTACCTGGCATGTGAAGAAGGGAGGGAGGAGGATGAGCAGATGTGAGCAAGGGACAGCTTATGCTGAAATGAGATTCAGCTTCACTGTGGAACAACTTATGCTTGATGATGTTCGCAATCCTTTTTATTTTTACAAGATTGATATTACACTTTTTGCATTTCTGTTTTATGTTCTTCTGGTACAACTTAAGGGTTTCCTGTCATTGAATTTAAAAGCTCTATCTTGAGAAAATAACACAGCAAAAATGTCATCGTTCTTCAGAGAAGTCTGTTCCATCAGCATACATCTCCCTAGTTCTTCCTAAATATTCTGTTGTATTCCTGCCTAAGCAAAACTCTGGCTCTGATTTGGGGATTCAAAATGAAAGTTAAATATCTGTAATGTAAGTGTGCTTCTTGAAGCTACTGTTGACTCATGCTATAAAAACCAAGAGTATCTAGTTTTAAGTCTCCAAGTAAAGTCTTTAAGTCTTCAAAGCTTTTAGATATCAGAAATTGTTTAATTCTCTCTAAAGCACAGTCTCCAGAAAGTATTTCTGATATAAACACTTCAACTCGCGATGTGAAAGTTCACAGGAGTCGCTGTGGCTCTTACTTCACAGGGCATCTTGAAACCAAAAACCCGGGTCTGTCCAAACCCATTTAGCTGCAAGCCCGTGCCTAGCAGTGAAGTCGGGTGATTGTTGAGTCTGATGATCCCGGGAAGGCTCTGCCTTCAAGCCTGCACCTGGCTGCTCTGCCTGGCCAAGCAGCTGCTGTGGGTCATGGTGTGCTCCGCAGTGATCTGGCAATGGGGTTGGTCTCCAGTCCTCACTGAAAAGGTGTATTCTGTAAGAGCAAATGGCATTTGTACACCTCCTCTGTTTGTCACCATCAGAGCAGGCAGCTGAGCTATAGCTGACCTGTGTTCTGCCATTCTGTATTTGAGGAGCCATTTCTCAAGACATACTGGGTCTTATCTCTGGCTTGCTGCCGCAGGGAGTGTGAATCCATACTGGGTCTTTAACAGGTTCTGAGTTAGGGCTGTGAAGTACCTCACTGTCTTGGAATTTCCTCATTTGCACCACACTGGACTTTGTTCAGAGGTTCCTGCTAAGACAATTGGAAGTAAAAGTAGCAATGCTAAGTCTAGTCTATTGCTGTAGTGGTCATTGAAAGACTATAATAGCAAAGGATGGAGATATATATATTTGGTGGTGCATACAGGTAATTTTCATTAGCACTGAAATAGTGTGTTCCCGGAGATAAGACAAAAACAGTATAAACAGAAAAACAATCAAATAGGATATGGATGCCATGCACTATCCCCTTCCAAAGTACAGCATCTTTGTGGTTTAACTGCAATGCTCTTTGAAAGAACAGTGCAAAGATCATTCGAGATTAGCTCTGTAAAAGTATATTACCATAAAAGGGATCATCCATGTCACAGAGAAGCAGTCTCAGAAATAATCCAAGAGAGTAAATTTGAATACTTGCCTCATTTTTATCTTGACAAAATGTTTTTACCTTTTGAACCTGGTGTTTGTTTATTCTGCCTGCATGCTCCTATCTTCTAGGGTTTTGATAAACCTCCAGTATTGGAAAGTGAGAAATTAATGTGTTTCACTTCATCTTCTCCCTGAGGTCACAAGTGAGGGAACAATAACAGTCCTAGGCAGAAATGAATTTCATTAAAAGGAACCTAGTTAACCTATTGCAAGTTATTATTTCTAATATCTACCTTGGTGATTTCATGAATTTTGCATGTGTGTGGTGTTTGAAATAGAGGTGGAGGATTGAGCAAATATAAAATATTAGTACTATGTTATTAGTACTTATTTAAGATAGAGTAAAACTTATTGTGGGGGAAGGGACTAGAAGTGAAAATAGAATAGTGCCCTAGATTTTCTCATATAGTTGTGTTATTCGGTATTTGCTTGCCCTTGGTGCGAGTTCATAAAAAGGTGGAAGGACAGAGAATGTGTGTCTATGGGCATTTAAGATTACTATAAAGAGAATTTGACTGGTGACTGCCCTTGTGTCCATTTATGTTCAAATTGCTGTGTTAGCCAATTTTTACCCTCTCCAGAGTGGAAACAGATTTTCTTTCCTATTAGATTTCCAGAAATATGACAAAAATCTGTTAAAAATGATAGTTTTCCTATTTTTTCTATTAGAAGTGTTCTCCTTTTGTTGACAAGTGTAAGCAATGGATGCTCAGTTTGCACCTAAGTTCTATTCAGCAATACTTAAAGTAGTTTTGCTGCTGTGCCTGGCGCTTATTGTTAATTAATGCTTCTCTCTTCTGTGTAAAAATACCCCACACTAAACGGCATTTTTTTGATATGCAACTGTACTTTGTTCTTTGTTTGCCAGAGCAAAATGTGAACGGTGAGGGCAGTCTTCACTTGAATGCTGCACTGTGATCTGCAGAAATTGCAAAACTTAATTACTTTTACATTTTTGGTTTGTTTTTAATATTCACCAAAATCTGCCAGAGCACATAAAATCTGATGTAGAATTTGGTTTGAAGGGCTCGAAAGGAGTGCACATGTGCTGCTTGCACAACATGCGGTGTATTTAAAGCCAGATCTGTTGTAAGTGATACTTTTATAAACCAGAACCTTTGAAAAGTAGAATTGTCTTTAAAACAACCACATGGCTGTACCTAATAAACTGTGGTAGGGCTCAGTACTTTTATTAGCTAATTAAACATTTGCTGTTTTGACAGAAATGCTTTTGGAATGAACACAGATGCACACACCTGAATTTATAACAAAATTCATTCTGTATTTTTGCCTTGTTGAAAGGAGGCACATCTGGGAGTGGGTGGGAGAATGCAAGAAGCAGCTTTTCCAATTGCTTAAAAAGAAGCTTGAATTTTATTTTTTGAGTGAAGTGGTTAGTTTAGGAGGGAGCTCAGCAAGTTCTGAGCTAGACAGGTTTTTCCATTGGTTTACTGAACCTGAAAGAGACACTGATTTATAGGAAACGTGTCTTGCAAGTTCCAGTTCTTGGCTTTCCCTAGATACAAGTGTCATAACATGCACTTCTTACTAAATAAGACCACCATCTGCAAACATCCCCCTGTGGAATTCCTTAGGCATCCTACAGAAAAATGTACTTCTGGGTACATCGTCCCTTAAAATAAAGCTTTATCTCCAGAAGCATCACTTAATCATTTTGCTAAAAACCTCCCTATTCTTTGTAAAATTCATGAAATAGAAAACAAAATCTGAATAAACGATAACCTGCTGAGCCACTTACATTCACTGTTGTAAATGAAGCTCTAACTTTGTTTTTTATCTCCAACAGACAAACAACAGAAAGGTGAATTTGCCTTAGAGGGCTACACCATCAGAATGAATAATAGCCTTCGGAAGGATGCAAAGAAAGATTGTTGTTTTGAAATCTCTGCTCCAGATAAGCGCATTTATCAGGTTGGACTTTTTTATGTTGACTTGAAATTTAATTGACAAAGCTGTTACAATTCTAGTTACTGAATTAACATTTCAGTGAAACAACTGTCAATGATATCTTAATGAAAAAAGGAAACCCTTGCTTGCTTATATTGTATATTCATATATTAGAAAAAAAATCTGATTAAACATATGTATGTACATGTTCAAATATTATCTTTTTGGTCAAGAGCAAGGAAATCTATCATCTTTATCTATTGGTCATTTCAATATTAGTATTTTAATGTCTATTGTATTATGTGTCTGTGATTTCTTGGATGAATTAAATAGTAAAAAAAGTTAAAATATGTATCAGTGTTAAATACATATTGTATTGGTCATGGCTTTTCAAGGAAAACCGACAAAAAGGCACATATCAGCTGTGCAATTCAGAGATCTATCAGCCAGACATCAATATGGAATGTAAGTTTAATAAGTTTTAAATATCTGAGATTGCGGTTGAAAGCCAGTTAATTAAGCTGTCAGGTAGTGTGTTGGAGTCTGACAAGAACATTTTTAAGAAAACTGTACCCAGCAGTCTAAAGAAATTCATGGGTGTCTTCTAATTGTCAAGGGCAAATTTTGTTCATCAGTTCTGGCTTTGACATTGATGAAGAGAAGCAGCTTTTTTCTGCACAGCTGCCAGCTGCTGATCAGAGTTTCAAATCCATCATCCTCTCCTTCAATTACGTAAATTTGTCAAAATTAGCTGTACATTATAAGAAGCATCCTTGCAAGAAAAGTACCAGAAGACATGAAAAGAATTGCTAATGGTTTCTTGAGGAAGTGACGGGAATGTTACATTCCCTCTTTTTTTATCGCTGGTGAAATTGTAGTTGTGTTTTTGTCATTACTGCTAGTAGTTATTAATAAACATTTAATAGTTTACAGCTGCCACTCCCAAAGAAGCAGAGGAATGGGTACAGCAAGTCAAATTTGTAATTCAAGGTAAGCCAGCCAGTACAACAGCAGTTGCCTTTATTGCCAATACTTGATAGTGACAGTAGTTCTGTCCGTTTACTTATCTCTCATGTTAATACATGTAGGATTCCCACATGTCCAAGTTTTGAAGAGCAAGTCCTAGTTTTCAATTGTGTTACAGCTTTTATATGACTTCTCTTTTTTCAAGATTTTTGCCTTTCTCTCAGAATACTATTTAGCTTGAAAGCTCTGCCCTTAGCTTATAAGCATAAGCTTGCTCCCTTATGCAAGCCTCTTCATATAAACTCTTTCTTATCCGTTGAACAATGTAAAAAAAAAAAATAAGCAGAATGTACTGGAAGGAGCAGGTCACAGAAGAATTGTTTTCATTTTGCATAAATTTCTGCTTAGGCATTCTTTTCTACTAAATTTTAACTTTTTAAACTGCCATTACATAGATACGGGATCCAATACTATTCCTGAGGAGGAGGAAGAGGAATATGATGATGTTGGACAAGTGAAGAGTGAACCGATAGATGATAGCATTTATGAAGAAGTTAAAGGTAGTGTTGAATTCTTTCTGACTGTGTGACTTGTGATCATTTTGTCTTCTCTACTTTTAGTTTGATAACTCTGAGTGGTTTAAAGGAAGTGAGTAAAGTAGCACAACGCATAAGATACTTGTAGTTTTCAGATTTTGCTATGACACTGAGAAAAGAATGTCTTCGGTTCTGAGTGAGAACAGTGTTCTTTAGCAGGGGCATCAAAATAGCACAGAACGTGTAAAAGTGAACTTGGGAATTTCAGCTCATTAAAATTATCTGGTATGCAATTTTTTTAATTAAAAAATTGAAAAGCCTTACAGCTTTTTCCAGCAACATGCCCATTTCTTTTTTAAATATATTTTGGCATTAGTATTAATCAAAATTTCTTTATCCTTCCAAATGTTACCAGCTCCTGCCTAATACATGGGATTATAATACTGCAAGAAAGCAATGTGTTTGTTTGAAAAGACGCTGGAAATGAACTGCAAGGAACTCAACATGAGTATTGACACTGTTCTGTTTCATGATTTCCAGCATGGCTGTGATTATACAGAAACTTTTTACTGTGGTTTTTCCAATGTGGTCGAATGATTATGGCTCTAAATGTCCAGCTGTATCTGTCAGATGGCAAAACAAAAGTAAAAGAGCTTGGCAAAAGGTCTTGATTGTAGACATTCAAGTACTAGGAGAAAGGTGGCTGTTCTTTATTGAATTTTAGGAAGCAATGAAAAAAATCAAATTTTCAGTTATCATTAGTTAACAAATGATACTTTGAAGTGATATGACAGTTAATAATCACTTTGTATGAAATAGAGTTCTATACCCCTTGCTGTTTGGAGCAGTTCAATTATCAGCAATAATCTGAGAGGAAACATCAGTTGTGTCATGTGATGCTGACTAACTCTCTGTATCTGTAAGGTAGAATTTCCTGACCACTGGAGACAAGAACACTTTACACTTTGTCTTGATTTTCAATTTAAGGTCATTTCAGTGAATAAAGGGCAAAAACCAAGTGTCTCATGAAAATGAATATCATAAAATTATAAGATATAGAATTATATATCTTTAGAAGCTGGGTTTTTTTGGTTGTTCCATGTCTTTGAATTGTACCTAGATTACTTCAACACAGAATGCATGTTCTGCTGAAATGACATGCAGTGTGTCATGCATGCTGAAAAACTCTCTGCAGTGAATATAAAAACTACATTACCAGGCTTACTCTTATAGCTACAAGATAAAGCCAAACCTTGCTTATTACAGTGCTTTGTGGATGCTGAGGTTCTTACAGAAAGTGATCTTGTATGCTTGCTTATGCTTTTGTTAAAGAAGCTCTACATATATCCTGGGATATATTACTCTTTTTTTGAGCTTCACTTACCAGGTAAGCCTGGTTATTTGAATGTCAGATGGTAAGTAGATCTGGAGCAGTAATACATAAAATACCAGGAGAATGGCATTGGTTAATGTAGACTTCGAGTTCTTTGCTTTGAGCTTTGTCTTCAGCGAATTGCTGCTTTGGTGTGATTCTGTAGAAATTTAGAGTATTTTCACTTACATCCCATTTTTATGACAGTTTTCCGAGAGCCGCTATCTCTTAATGTGGCCAACAAACCTGAAATGTAACAGCACAAAGAAGGGCTAGTTCAAGAAATTTAGTTTCAGTTTTTAGTTAAATTAATTTATTTCCCCATGATCTTGGAGTGTGCTTCATTTTCATGTTATCAAGTAGAGATTATCTTCCTTTATCTCATGCTTTTTCCATCTCATCAATTTGAATTGCAAACTTCTCAGGAAAGACCATTTTGCCTTTTACAGTGGAGCTTTTAGTTTTGGCTCTGATGTGTTGACCTAATTAAGTAAAAATAAAGCACAAATTTGCAGTAGATTTTAGGTGATTATTTAGTCCTTTTATCTTCCATAAATGTGCTTTAATAATCGTATGCGTAAATGGAATTACAGACTTGCGGCTCTGAGGCCTTACAGCAGTCTTTTTCTTCTTAATCCATATCATATTGAGGTGTGTTAGATGAAATGCTGGTTGACAAACCTCACAGGAGGAGGCCTTATTTGTTTCTTGTAAGGCTGTTCATCTAAACTTGATGGTTAAAGAGTACACTCCAGTTTGGTCTCATCTCCTTTAATTAGGCCTGATTGGTTGCATTTAATTACAGTTGGCTGTCCTTTCTATTTTCCCAGGTAAGTGAATTATGCTTTCTTCCTTTCATGGTCAAAGGGTGTAGTATCATTATCCCTGCTGTTACCTGGCATAATAATACAGAACAAATAAGAAATTTGGAACGCCTGTTAAGAGAACAGAAAAAATTATTTGTACAGCTGCAAAGCTATGCTAAGCTCTGGAATGCAAAAGGCAAATATGCTAGATCTTTGTGAAGAGGGAGAAAAAATTAATCTCCATTTTTCTTTTTATCTTCAGAGCATATTCATGTTAGACGATTCTAGACCTCTGTTTTCATAGATCCACTAGCTTTATAAATATTGAATTTCAGGTGCTCAGCTCATTGTACTGTGTTATCATTTATTTGGTTATAATTTGCATTTTCTCAAGTAAGTAAAATTTTGCATTTCTGTAGTTTTCCAGTGTTTTTATGCCAGCATTTCAGAAGGAAATTAGGCCAGTTCAGTTGATAATATTTGGTTTGGTATTTGAATAAAAAGTCTTTGGATTAAAAAAAGGATATGGAAATTTTTGCACAAGTTTTGAAAATTGGGAAATTTTGAGACCTGTGGCAGTAATCAGGACTGACACTGTATTCTCTAGTTATCTCATTGCTTAGCTATTTTTCTTCCTCCTGCTTGTGACAGGAGACAGTGTAGATGAATTTTCCAGGCAGAAGCTGGATAAGTTCAAACCAGTATCCAGAATGCCAACAGTCTATTAGCCTAAAGCATAGATTTCAGTGGTGTATGCTGTGTACTGTCTGCTGGCAGGTTGATAGTTGGGAGGGGTACAAAGAGATGTGGGAAATTTAATCTTTTGATCTGTTAAGTCACTTTCTTCTTTAATAACCCATACAAGGTCATATTTACCATGGAAGGATAATTTTCATGGTTCTCAGTATTAGTCAGTGTTTTAATGTGGTTATTCAGGTAAAGTCAAAAACATCAGAACTTTCAAAGAATTCTCAACTTTTAAAACTTTCCTTGGAAGATTCTTCAGGAAAAGAAATCTTTATACTGTCTTCAGCAAACTAGACTTTAGTCTTTTTGGTTTTTAATAAAATCATGGAGGAAAACTTGGCTAAGCAAAATGAAAAATTGTGTTAGTTAAAGTATTTTTCTTAATTAGCTATTTATTTTCTACCTTAGTACACTGTATATAATTTTGCAGTCCACAGCTGAATGTTACAAGCTGTAACATAAAACAGCTTATGAAACTGTAGTATTAAATAACTCTGTGTTCTGGATAGAGCTACGTTGATGCATAGAGTTTCTAGCTCAGTGGTGTTTCAAACAATGGAGTTGTCCATGTCATAAAACAGAACATGTGCCAGCTTTAAAGTTGTTCCCGTCTGTTAAAGCCCTTGAAGACAGAATTTTTTTATTAACTTGAGGTTTCAGTGACATAGTTTTAAGGGCCTTAAGTATTGTCTTCTGTGGTTTCACATCTGTGGGAAGCATATACCCAAAACTGCAATGCCAACTACTGCCTGCCCCCTTAATCCTTTCTTAAAAATCAGCTCAGTGTGTGTGCTGTCTACCACACTGTGGCCCAATAAGAGAAAAGAGGTGTTAATGTAAGCTAACATACTTACCTTAATTTCCAATTTTGTGTTGGCTTTTTTCTTTTGTTCTCTCTCTCCTCACCAACTTGCATTATAGCAGTACTTTCCATTGTATACAGTATAATTTCCGTTAAAATTATTCTAAAGATAAGTTTTGATTCTTATTTTGGTGGTGCTTATTTGCTGCATGGAGGTAAAACCCTCCCTCACAGAGCCCTTACAGAACAGATAAGGTTGGAAATCCTGAAGCAATGTAATATGACACAAAACTGGCATTACTGGCATTGTGGCTTGTGCCATCTCTTTTTAGCCTGTTCATAACACTGAGAACTTTCAGGTGAGAAAGAGGTAAGGATGGTGCAATTCAGTCCTGTGGTGATCTCCAGCCAATACAACTTGCATCAGTTCTTAGTTTTCTATAAATTAAATTTGAGGACTGATTTGGTCTCTGATTAGGCATAGGATGATGGGACTGGAAATATGGCATTTGTCTTTTGATTCCTGTTACCAATCCTCTGCCAAACTGTTTGGTTTCTGGGCAATAATTCGATTTTGCAGTGTAGTTGGAAGCTTAGGTAGGGAAACTCTAACTAAGGCAAAGCTCAGGAAAAGGTAAGAAATGTCTTAACTTTCATGCAATGAGAAGTGTGCTGTGCAAAGAAACACTTCAATTTGTTTACTTATTTTAAGCAGAGCATTTTAAATAGTAAAAAAAAAGGTTGTTTCAGAACATTTCTGACATTGAATATGAAGGTAGAGGATGATCATCCTGTTTCTTTCTTATGGTTGTCACTTTAAGCAGCTTTCATGCTTTGTTTTTTTCTAACAGTAAACTGCTGCAGTTAGGCAGCATAACAATACCATCTTCATCCTTTCTTCTTGCTGGACTCTTATGGTTTTGAAGAAGCAACTTCTTCTATGATGTACCCTTTTCATGAGCATGGAGGTGGCAGAGGAAAGAACATGTTCTCTGATTTACCTCTTCGAAGAAGGAAGCAATGATTATATAGTGGAGTTTGTTTCATCTGTCAGTCATGAACATTCATGGCAAATACTTGTTTTCTCAAGATGTAATGTGGTATATATTGACTTTGTGACACTAGAAGTGAAGCTTTCCCAGCACTGTGTTCTGTGCTGTTCTGTTCAGTGCTGAAAATTCCTTTTCAGGACACCTTTGCTTCTTGTACTACAGTCAAGTTATGTGGGCTAAACCACAGTGTTAGGTGCCATTTTTTTTTCCCACAGAAAGAATTCTAAGTGCTTTTAATTAGTAAATGATTTCAAAGTATAAAATTTAAATAGGGTCTGGAATAATTGAAGTTGAAAAGACTTGCGTGTAAGATCGGCATTTTTGAGGAAAATACTAAAGAAAAATTTTCCAAGTAATTTCTGAAAGTTTTTTTGAATAATTTCCATGAAAACATCTTTCATATTCAAGAACACAGCAATGGACTTTTTATCTTTTAAAACAGTGAGAATTCTTGAATTTTTTTTCAAAAATTGAATTTCAGAGTTCTTAAGAAGTATTTTTCACTTGTTTAGCCATTATATTATTGTATAAATGGAGTATTTATGCACATACTATTTTCCTGGTAGGTGGAATACCAGAATAAGGACATGGGGTTGCTACAGGGTGCTTACTCATCTGTAATTCAAAAGCAATTAAAGTAGTACAAGAGCAGTGAAAAGCAGATGTGTACAATATTTTAGTGTAGAGAGTAAGAAAGAAAGATGGGGTTTTTTAGGTCCAAGATGTGTTGTTTTGTTGTGTTGATCACTGGGACTTGGGATCTGCTAAGTGTCAGACATGGAAATGGTTGAAAAACAATCTCTTTTAACTGGATATTGTTGAATTTCAGCAGCTTTGATGAAATGAAGCTGTGCCGAAATTCTGTCACTCTGGGTGTTGAGGCAGTTCTCTTACGGGATTTATATACACCCTGAAGTTATCCTTCAGCTAGTACTAAATGCTCACAAGACATGAGTTATGAATTCAGACAAATATATAAAGACATTACATCCACAAGATGGTTAGGAACTTGATACCTGGACCTCAGCTTTTGTTTGCCACAAGAGCTTGGGCATTATCTTCAATTACTGTAATCCTACATCTAAAGAGTGAGCCCTTCTTTCCATTGATGTTTGGTGTCAGTGATGGAAGAGGAGGTAAGGCAATCTGGTGTAGCTGAAAGGAAGGAGATGTCTATTGAGTGGGCAGTGGCAGGTCTTTATGAGGAAAAAATAAGGTTCACAGGCTCTTCTGCATTTCTTTTAAAGTGAATATAAAGTATCTATGAACAACAGGTGGCTCATAGCTGTCGGAAAGCCTACTGTCCATGGTGCAATTCACCCTCTGCTCCCTCATCACACACGTGTTTGCAAAAGTGAGGAGGCCCATAAAAGTGGAATAATAACTGGTATTCATATTCAGTCTCATTTGCATGTGAGAGGTATATTGACTGACTGGACTCAGGGTGGGTTTGTCCACTGATAAATACTCTTGGAATAATATTCTTTATATTTTATTCAGTGATATACCTCTGCTGCAGAAAATTTGGTCAGTTGTGAGATTCAAAGCAGTCAATTACAGTATCTACAGTAAATGCAAAGTGTGTGCTATTAAGTATAGATATTTATTCTCCTCTCTTAGAACTGCATGAGAGACTTCATAGTTTTCAGGTGTTTCAGGCTTCATAGATTTCAGAATTTACAAATGGAGAAAATAGAAGTGATCTTCCTGATGTTGTGGTCAACTGTCAGAATAAATCGAAGGAATTTACATTGGAAGGCCTGTACTTATCGAAGTGTCACAAATGTAAGCAAATGCTGAATTTTATTTATGTATTTCAGATTTTAAAAGAGAAGTACTCTAAAATCCAATCAGACCAAAAAGCCAAACCAATCCAAAGCCAACAAAAAATACACCACTAAGTAAACTATTGTCTAGTGGCATTTTAAAACTTACATGCTTAAAATTAGAAGGCAGTATAACGGAAGTATTTTTAATCATACTTTTCTGTTTAAAGAACTCCTTCAAAGACTAATTAGCTCACAACTTAGTGAAATGAATTTACTTATGGAAAGATGTTTTATTGCAGGCACTGGTCAGTAATTTTTATTCTATTTTCTATGTCCCAGCATTAAACAATGATTCTATTGATTTGTAAAACCAATCTGATGTAAACAGTATGTGACAGAAACTGATTGGTATTAAGAGATAGAATCCTGTCTCAGAAAAACTTGTCATCCTGGCAAGAAAAAAATCACACAAATTTTATCTGTATCATAGTTTTTTCCATGTTGACCCTGTCTCTGACAGCTGGTTTCATGTTAAATGTGAACAAAGCTTTGTTATGCATGCATGTCTTCAATGGATTGTGGACTAAAAGTATTTTCTTTTGAAAGCAAAGTGGTGACACTGTTTTTATCTAATTAAGAAGCAGTGCAATACACTTAATGCAAGTATTCAGAGAAAATGTCTTGTTATGTGAGATAGTTTATTAAGCATAAATTTGAGGAGTTGCTGCAGTTTAGCAAGTTCAAAGTAAAATGTCAATTGTATTAAGTATATTTATGAAAATAGAAATAAATATTGGACCCATTCTAGTGCTTGGGTATAAATGTGATAAGTACTGTATAGATAGATCAAAGAACCTTAATTTTTTGAATTTGTGATGAATGACTGCGTATCAGGCTATTAAAACCGTTAGATAGAGTTTTTTGAGAAACGGGCAACCAGAGGTTATATGGTGCCTCAGGCTATCGCTTCTCCACTTTTCTGGTTTCCACAAGGTAGCTATTAAAGAACCATAATTTGTACAACTGAATTCTCAAGTAAGACCCAGCAAGGTGGGCTCTAAAGGCTGAATTAATCATTCTCTTACTGTAGTTACAAACATCTGATTTGATTTCTTCAGCCTTAAGAAATGCATCAGCATAAATCCTTCTGTTTATATCTCTTCCTTTTAGTTTGCTACTCACTTTTCTTCCAGCTATCTTCAAAATGGAGAAATTAACCTAAGAAAATACTACCATTGTGTCTCTGGCCATCTGAAAATACTGTCCCTGAGTGAATTTTAGTAGTACGGGACTCCAGAAGCCATGGGTTCTTTTGAGATACAACTGCATGCCCATCCCACACTGACCTGGGGAGCTGCCTGGGGAGCAGTTGTCATCTCCTGCTTCTGAGCCATTGCCATATCCCAGTGTCCTGTCTCTTCTCTCTGAGGTGCATTGTGGTTTGTGGTGTGTAGGGCTAGTAAGATCCAACATCCAGACTGGCCGATCCCAGTATGGACCTAACGTATGAGAATCGAAGAATGGGATAGTATTTGTAGAGATTAATATGGAAATGTTATCCAAAATGTGATACATGTAAACGGTCTGCACTGCAACTATGATTTTCTGCATATTTCTGATTTGACCTGATACTAGTGAATCATAGCAATAACATTTTCACTTCATTTCATCATTTTAGTTGAAGAAAGGATTTAGCATAGTTGATATAATTTCATTTAATGGCCTGGGCCATAAACAGTAGCAGTAGTGTGGGTTTGTTATTTTTAATGAAAATACCCAAAGAGTGAAAAGTGCTGAATTTCTTTTTGTCAGTGTGCAGTTAGTGATCAACACAGGGAATGCAAAACTGTCCTGGTATAATGTTTTTAAAGAGTTACAAGAGAAGCATCTGGGAGCCAGACTTCGCTTGTGGAAACATGCCAACAACTGTATTGTGTTTCCTTTCGCTGAAGTGAGCTATGCCTTGCCTTTTGTCCCTTTTCTGAGTAAGTTCAGGAATCATACTATAAATTTGAATACATTAACCTTGCAGATTATTATAGGATATTATGTGGTTTAAGCAAGATGCTTTATGAATTGTATGTATGTAAATTTTATGTCAAGTCCATTTGTCACAATTACGAATATGTAGTTTTCAGAAATGGCTTTTAAATTTAAGACTTGCTGCTGATCAATGATTATGAGAAACTTTACTTGACATTTACAGACTTTTTCGATCATATAAATTTAAGCTTGAGAAATATTACTGCTGTACATGGTTGTCAAATAACACTGTAGTACAGAGTTATACAGTATAGATTAGTTAATTGAATATTTGATTGTTAAATGTATTTACATTGGGAACTATTTATATTTTCTGTGTAGATTTTAATAGCCACCACATTTATTTTAGTGAAACATTTTAATAATAAGGTTTATAAAATGTCATGTTGAACACTTAAACTATTTACATAGCTAAGAGCTATTACAGGTTGAGAGAACAAACAAATTTATTTTAGTTACAGTGAATTCATATAAATCATTATTACATTTAGAAGAAGATTCTTATGTACATGCCACACATATTTAGGCCAGCAATCTTTAGCACAGATTCCTATGAACCTACAATAGAACCATGGAATAAACTTAAAAATTGTTGTTTGTTTTGTCCCTTTGAGAAACTGATTTGCATTCTGTCCAGTAATTGCAACTATTTTTTTGCTAGGGTGATGGGGAACAGAGAAAGGAGCATTTTTTGTTAATCAGCTAAAAAATTGGATGAGCATGTAGAAACATTAAAACCCAAAAGCTTTTCCTCTACATTATTGAGACCTGTTAAGAGTAGTATCATAAAATATTTTATTCTTTCTTTAAATGTTTAAGTATAGATTTATGTAGGATGCCTGCTGCTTCTGTTTGGTATGCCAAAATTTAGGCTTTAGGAACAAATTAGAAGTAGAGCCAAAATTGTGCTTTTGCTGAAATTCAACATGAAACTTTATCTTCAGAGATGCCTCTGTTCAGGTGTGGGAGTTATTACTTAATATCTTGATCAAAAAACTAAAGGTAAGATTTAAAAAAGTACCTAGTAAAACTTAAGGAATTTGTTCTGAGCAGGATTTTGAAGTCATGAAATTTTCACCTTCTTCGATGGCCCATCAAACAATTTTTTGATTTCTGAGTTTAATATATTCTGACCAGTTCACTCAGTATATAGGATTAGATAAATACTTGATTTCTGACCAAAAAAAAAAAAAATCCCCCAAATAGTGGGGGATTTATCTTTATCTGTAAATACAAAGCGTCTGTGAATATGAAAATGGGAAATCAATGAAAGAGTTTCTGGAAGTGGATTCCTGTAATTTCTTTTATTCTTCATTATAATCATTGCGTGCATATCCACAATGAACTTGCTTGTGGTGACCTTTATCTTTTCTCTTGAGAAGAATTACTATTATCAGGTCTTTCTTCATGAGAAAATTAAAAGGTCAGTGCAAAACCCATCCCTTATTTCTATGCAGTGCACATTGCACTTTGGCATATTTAAATTGAATTTTATTAATAATAATTAGATAATTTGGTCAAATAAATGTTAATATTCCAAAATTAGGCATTCTAAATGGTCTTCCCTGGTAGGTATTCCTGCTTTTTCTGCCTTTTTTCTAGTTCCTCTCCTCCAAAACTTGCTATTGGTGTAACTGAGATTTGACATGTTTCTCTTCCTCCTAGTTCTGTCAGACTAGCAATTTTTTTCCTTTAGCTTCGAATTGACAAACTCTTAATTCTCTTGCATCTATGTCCCACCCCTCGCAAAAAAACCCAAAAACAAACAAACAAACAAACAAAAAGAAAAACCGAGAGAGAGAGAATGTAGAGTATGTAAAAAGATTGAGAAGATTGTGTTTGGTTTGGTTTTAATCAGAGATTTTCAATTATTTGTTTGGAAGACTAGTGTAGGGAAGTGGCCAACTAAGTTGAATTGAGCTGTCACTCAAAACATGACTGAAGATTGCTTATTTGCAAGGAGAGCTCCAAGCTCAGCTCCAAGCTGAGTTCATGAAATCTTAATATATTCATAACTAGAACTGGGAATTGCCTGCACCTCTGTGGATTATTCAGTTGTCCCAGTGAATATATTCTGTTCAGTCATTCAGGTTTCTGAGAATATTTTTTGTTCCATTTTGACAATTTTTTCTTAAAATCTGAAGGGCCTCATGAAGCCCTGGAAACAGCAACTTTCATACTAACAATTTCTGTGTTTGGTAAATATACAAAATTGTGGGGTCTGAAGAAGATATTGGGTGTGACTGCAGAATGGGGCAAAGGCAGGCAAGCAAAGGTACTGGCATACTTGAGGAGAGGAAAGAAAAAGAAAGAGGAAAGATGTTGGCATATATTCAGGTCTCAGCAGGTAGAAAAGGTAAGTAAAGCAAAGCATTCTCCTGGATTTAGTGAAGATTGTTAAAAGGCTGCATTGTAGAGTGAGACGACCCACTTTGCAGCAGCTGTGGACGACCTTGCCATAAATGATGAGGGGTTTTTTTGATGTGTGTTAGAGTAGCTGTTTTTCCTCCAGAGATATGTTCTTTGATCATATTGCTTGTTTTTTCCAGTAAAATAGTGAGAGGCCAAAAAATCTTCCAGCTTTTAAAAACATGATTTTTTAATGCATTGTGCTGCTATAGTTCATGTGGATGGCTATGTGTGGGGTAATATAGGAGAAACGTGGTGTCTTTTTCACAAATTTATTTAGAAAGAGATACTTTTTTTCCCCCCTCAAGCAGTTTTCCAAATGTACTCATTTCTCTCTGCTACTTTTCTCTGTTATTATTTTTCATAGCAATAGTTATATGATCCAAACAACGTTATTCTGTTCAACACCAGAGAATAACAGCCATAAAGTGCATTTGCCATTTGTCCTTCAGTGGGACTGGGAATTTTTTAGTTTACTTTACTCTTTAGTTTAGCAAATGCTGTAACTCCATAGTACTTTTCTTAGGAAGGGGATGTTGTATCTGTGTTTTGGTTAAGCCAGACAATTATATATGCTAAGATTCTCTGGGTGGTGCTACAGAAAGGTTGTTTTGAGAGAGCTTTTTTCTCCTGAAAATGTCTTAAGTGACATCCCAGTACTCCCATGTCATTTTCCTTCTCTTGCAGCAATGCTCCTGAGTTAATTTACAACAACATGTACTAACCTTTTCTGTGAGGATGATGAGGTAACTTTCCCAAGGTCTTCTCAACAGGAGGCAGTGCTTCACTTTTAGCTGAGCCAGCTGCTTTAGTTATTCAGATTGCTTAAACAACTGGGAGTAACAGTGGTGCACAGTAGCATCTTTTAAAGACACAAGGAGTGCAGCTGAGGGGAAAAAAAGTGCAGGAATTCTCAAAGAATACAGGAAATCTCACATCTGGAGACTTGGCAAGATCTGGACAAAACTGAGTAATTTGAGCTAATCCTGTTCTAGAATGTCATTAGCTTCAGCTGTGTCACACGTGAGCTATTAAAGTGCACAGGTCCTTTTAAAGTGCTGCTGACCAGTTTAGTGTGGAATAGCAAAAGAGGCCAAATGCTGTTTCCTAGAAACCTGATCTAACTTTCTGAGTTAGAGCAGGGTGTTAGACTGAGCAATTTCCACAGATCCCATCTCTCCCACAGTAATTTGTTATTCTAGCTTTTTTACTTTGTAAAGCCAGTGCTACTTAATCAAAGCCATTGAGAAGTCAGAACATTGTTAATATTATTAGCAGACTTCTATTGGTTGGCAAGAGTGGTGTGTATATTTAACCTTACTTTAGAATTTAGATAATGGTTGTTTTCAAAGAGCTGGTTAAAACTTGTGCAAAAAGTGTTAGTTGGAGGTCCCATCCAGTTTAGATGGTCCTGTATTTGAATAAAACCTTTTGCCTTCATCTTGGAATCAGACTTAGATCACATGTGGCATAAGAAACTTGGATTACGAATTGGCATGGATTATCATCAACTAAAACTGATGATAACCTCAGTTTTGATAATAACTGATGAAGCATCTTGGTATGCATATTATTTTTCTTTAAGATGTATTTTTATATTGTTCATAGCCCAGAGATCTCTTTCTGTATTCTTTTTGAGTACAATTCTTATTGCCTGTTTCCCATCATATTTCTCAATGCAATGATGACCGTTTGGTCAGATGCAACTTCTACTTCTGCTGACATATGTTGATGTCATCTTTTCTGCAATCCCAGCGTTTAGCCTGGTTTTGGGTGACCTGTTCCTATCATTCTGCTTGTGTTGTGGAAATCAAAGTTTGCCATGCAGGAATATAACTTCTTTTGTTTGAGCTGTTGGGTGGTTAAGTCACTGTGACCCAATGAAGTAGCAATAAAATGTCCTCTCTTCTGTCATGGTAGGAAGTTTTCACATTTAGAATCTCTTCTCTGGCATCTGACTTGTTTCCCACTTCTCTCACTGTCCTGGAGGCATTTTCATTCTCAAACCATGTACTATTGTACAGTCAGGTGGAGCTTTAATAAAACAAGAGTGTGTCTCCCCCTCTCTGCTGCTCACAAGAACTCACACCATGGCTTAGACAATAGCACCTTCAGCAGCCTTTTCCAAACTGTTCTGTTGTTTACAGAGTACACCAGACTGCTAGGAGGAATGCAGGGTGAGGTGAAATGTCAAGAAGCTGTGTGTAAAACTTCCAGTAATCTGCCATGTCCCAGAGGAGCCGGGGGAAAGGAACGGATCTTTGGGAATATTGGGAGATTATTAAAGTTGGAGTTTTGCTAATTGCATTGGAAGATCTCTTGGTACAGAGAGATCTCTCTCATATATAATGGGTGGATGTGGACTCTAAAAGAAGACACCAGAAATTAAAATCCCTGCCATTATAAATACACACACCAAGGCAAGTAAGCCTACTAGATTTTCTATGAAGCTACTTAGGCTAAAAAAGTGTAAGAGTTTGAGTGGAGTGTACAGACCTGTACAGGTGAGAATGCTGCAGAGGACCTCATCCCCAAGGCTGAGGTGCACTAACCTCAGGAAAAGAAATTTGCTGGCCTTGCATAAAACAGGGAATTAATACTTATTCCTTTGACCCAGATGGTGACTAGCCCTCACCACAAATGCTAGCAGATGATCAGTTTGGCCAAATTATATAAGCAATCTTGTTCTTAAATTTTGTGCATTTATTGCTGCTTCTCTGGAAATATTAAATGTTTCTCTGAACAAATACTCTTGTTTTTTAAAAAGCCAATTCTTGCTATTTTTTAAAAAAAATTATGTAGCTGGGTTGATTTATGTTCCTTATTAGAGTAATAATCCATCTGTTGTGGGGAATGGGTCAATTAATAAAATTACAAATTCTGGAGAGAGAAGGTCTTGACTCTTTCCCATGGTAAGCATTTATTTGGGTTTGAAGGTTCTTGTTCGCATTTCTGCAGAGTCATTATTTGATAGCAAAAGAACAGTGTGGAGGAGTAAGACTCTTGTTGTTACCATGCCATTATTTCTTTTACTTTTTCTTGGGCTAAACAGTATAGACCTGTGATACTCTGTGTCAGCAGAGTTCATGTACACATCTAGTTTTTTGCATGCATCTGTCCTTCCTGACAAGTACAACAGTAAAGACACTGTGTAGTTTTTTAAATTGATTGTCTAATAATCAATTTTTTTTGTGGGGGGTCTATCTTACAAGACTTGTTTGTATGCTTATAACCTTCTGTCAGTACAGCGAGATTTCAAATGAAGAGACATGAATGTGCATTACAAGTGTGTGATTGCTTGTATCATTATGAAATAGATAAAAAATTAGTTCACTGCAGTACTTTTTATCTGAACTGATCAAAACATCTTCCAGTCACGTTGCTAACAATATGTGATTGGAATAATAACTTCACTTGTTGTTGTGTTCCATGCTGCAGCCGAGAGGCATGTAAATACAAGCTGCTTATTTGCAAGAAGCTTCCAGATTTGCAATATGATTGCTATGGAAACCACACAATGAAAAGCTTATAACCATCTGTGTGGCTTGGTAGATTTTGCTGCATAGCTGAGCTGGTTTTGTTTACTGTAATCAAAGCATTGAATAGAATATATTAACTCACAAACTGGGATTATTCAAGGTGTAAACTAGTATCGCGCAATGATAATGTGTCAGAAACTAGAAGGTAGTAGAATACCAAATAATAATGGCATTAAATTAGAATCTAATGTAAAAAAATGGTTAGGTAACATGTTAGTAGAGGAAACTGCTAAATTTATGCATGTTTATCATGGAAATACCACATTCCATTGGAGGAATGCACTGTTCGAGCCAAACGCTTATCCATTTCATACTCAAATAGTCCAATCTTTTTTCCTTCCTCCCTTAAGAAAAAGAAATTGGAAGAAAAAAAATAATGGATTCATGCAAAAAACCTCAGCAAGTGTGGTTCACTTTTACAATTTTGTGGATGGTAAAATAATATGTGATTGGGTGATTATTTTTCTGTTTTTTCTTCAAACTGCAAATTGAATAAGTAAAGTATTTTCAACGACCTTCATGGACTAACTGAAACAAAAGTTTAACAAATATGGTTAGTTCCTTGTTGCATTGTTACAAGAATTTTGCCGGTCCGTTGCTGTTAAGGTCTCTAAGTATCAGCACAGTATGGAATATAATCTGTATCTCGGGGGTTCTTAGGTTCTACAGTCCTGGAAGAGTTCATTGGTTTGATTAGTGTAAATTAGTCTCATTTTGACATAGTGAGAAGGTGGAGAAGAGTATTTTCTCTCTGCAGTGATAGTGATGGGGTGAAGAAGGTGTACAGAGGAAAAACTGGAAGAGATTACTTTAAAGGTATGCATGACTTCTTATACATAGTATATAAAAAAACCCAGAAGTATTTCTATTGTATTTTTAAATTTCATTTTTTGTCTTTTGACTCTCTGCCATGTTGCAACAAAAAGTTACGCATGTTGCATCAGACTGCAGCTGTAATTCCTGATGTAATAGAGATTGCTGTGTTTAAAGGACACTGCCTGCACATAGTTACTGCTTCAGGCCGTAACACCAGAAAACATGAGTTAAGAGCCACAGGTTCTTTTTTACTACCCTAAGCCAAGCTACCCTGCTACAACTTCTTCACTCTGAGCATGACTGCATTAGCAAATAGTGTGAACCATTTTCAGCAGATTCATAAAGCAGAGGTTTGTGCCAAGGACTTGATGTTTGTTGTGCATGTTTCAGAGGAGGTTTCCTGTGGAGTCACTTCAGCCTGGTACCATGGACTGAATGCCCATTAGCAGCTGGACCACGTCCAGCATGCGTCTGGAGTGCCTCTTCCAGTCTAATTCTACCTGAAACTTTGTCCTCTCTGTGAGAACTCTGTAGTGTAAAGCAAGGTGGGATAAATGGAGATGGTTGAGACCAAACCAGTATGCAAATATGGTGAGGTTTTGCTTGAATTTGGCACCTTTTGGAATTCAAAGAGCTTTGATTTGGGTATTTTCATATCTTCAGATGTGGATCTGGTCAACTCTTGTTTCTAGGAAATATTTTTTTCAGAAAAATACATATATTCTAAATACTTTCTGTGAAATCACAATGCAGTCTACATGTATTCAGCTGTACCTTACAAAAAAGTCTCTTCAAACCTCTGTTGCTGCTTTACTTTAGTTGAGATACCCTCTACTAGTGTCAGTCAGTTTAAACTAATCTGATGACCATGACAAGTGATAGAGTTAAAATCCATAGGACATTCAACACAGCAACTGATTTAGTCCAAACATTCAGTAACATGTAATATCGACATCTGTTTAATGAAAGAATATAATAATACTGTATGTATTGGGTGAAGGTGTATTTTTTTCTGGAAAAAGGGAGCGATTCTAGAAAATGTGACTGATACTGGGGTACTACTCCCTGTGATGGGTGTAACCATGGTAAGGAACCCACAGAATGACAGTGCCTCCTAGTGCTCTGGGCAGCACACAGGGATTTATTTTTGCCATTTATACTCCAATTGTGAGTTCTTAAAATAAACAGATGAGCATATTTGGAAATGTGTGATAAATCTTCATGCCAAGTAGGGGAATACATTTGAACATATGAATGCAGTACATAGTTTAGAGTGGTTTGTGTGTACTACAGCTTCAGATTTCTCCTGTTCTGTTGCTAGGATTTTTTTCCCTGTTCTTCCCTCCTTAACTTGGCTTAAAAAATAATTTATATTCATCTTGACCAGATTTTTAACTAGTCAAGATTCAAGAATAAAAGATCTTGCTGGCTTAGTAAGGCAGAATTTCAAAGCTCTTTGTAGAGTGAATCTTATTATATAAGAAATTATGCATACTCATTCCAACAGGTCTACTCTTGTGCTTTAAACATCTGCTTTAATGTTTGCAGGAACAGTCTGTGGCTAGATTAAATTTTTACAAGGCTAAAAAATCCTTTGAACTCTTGATATAAAATTCACTCTTTGTCAAAGTAAATGAGCAATTACATAGGAGTTGCACAATGAGGAACATTTTAAACACTGTGAATGCTTTATCTGTTGTCTGTCATTAGTAGAATATCAAAATTAGTTGCTGAAATGTGTATCTTAGAAAGAAGCTTGACTGTCTATCTAAGATGTGATGAGCAGCAAAGCCAGATATTTTAAATATATTAAAAGTCCAATTCATGTTTGAAAAGTCAGTTTATTAATATACTATTTCCTCATTCAGTACAGCAGCCTTGTCAGTTTTGATATACTGGAAATTCCAATATAAATTTGTTTCTACTTCCTTATGAACCTAAAGATAGGGTTCTGCTAAAAGTTTGTTCTCCTTTTTTTACATCATTAACAGAATTTTTGACTGGGAAATGCCAGGAGCAGATCTGGTGTCCCTGTACTGAGTGGAGTGTGGATTTACTCAAGTGAGGGTCTGGACATGAGAGAGTCTGATGTCTGTGCCAGGCAGGGAGTATGGAGCACATCTTTTGAAATTGCCTGGGGATTTCAGTGTTCCAAGCCTGCTAGGCAGCAAACATGCTTTAGAGCTGATCACTGCCAGATTTTTTCCTTTCTTGTCTCCTAAACTTGCACTAAGTCATTTGATAGAGTCTGGCTTGCTTAAAACCATGGTCAGGCACAGTGGGCAGGAGCAGTGAAGGGCATGGTATCTGTAGTGGCTGTGTTCCATCATGCAGGTGTTGAGCTGCTGTGTCTGTAGGACAACGTTGAAGGTGTCATCTGCCTTCGTTGCATACTGCTCTCTGAGTTATCGCTTGGGCTGGGGATACTTTTTCACACCTTGGGTTCCTTTTCTGTATCCTTTTCTGGCAATAAATGTGTGCAGCAGAAGAGGACCCTCATTCTAATTTTCTCGGAATGACTGAAAATCTGCAGAACTGCAGCTCTATATGACTGCATTCAGACCAGAGGGAAAAGGGAAACAGATGTTCACAACTGAGATTTTGAAAGAAGGCTCTGGAGTGTTTGGATGGATGGCGGAAACCACAGAAAAAACAATGTCCCAACTTCTGTATAAGTGCAAAATAGTAAACAAGGCTTACAATCTGGAAATATAGAGTGTGTTTTTCAGGCTGATGTGGGCTGTAATTCCTGTCAGCTGAGGTGACCCTTCAGAATTTCATTTGCAGTTATGTGTCTTTTGCAGAAGAACGTCTTTCTTCAAAACCTGAAATGCCAAGCAATGAGAGCCAGGAGGAAGTTACCACTGTTTCAGGTAATTAAAATCTTTCCTCTTTATGTTTATACACTTTCTTTTTACCTTTATTTTATTTTCTTTTCCATTTGCTGTTTTAAAATAATGTTTTTATAGCTCTGTAAAGCTGTCCTTTTTACCCGGGTATATGATGGCAGCAAAACTGCTTAAGCACCACTTAGGATGCATGAAAACCACTTGAGAAGGATTTATAAAGTAAGCCAATTTATACAAGGTATTCCTTCCTGAATTACTTTGTAATGACTCAATTAGCTTTCATTTCTGCACAAAGGAGATTTAGTTGCATAAATTAGCTTATCATCATTGAGGAAGTGTCACTGCTAAAGGACAGTTTATAGATACAACATGCAGTTGCTGTCAAACCTATAAGAATGTAATATAGACATCTGTGTATACTTTGTGCTTGAGCAGAACAGACTTCTGCCATTCAGAGACTAACAGGGGACAACAAGTTGCCCAAGGGACTGGCAATGTAGACGTCTCTGAAAAGGTCAACTTGACACAGGCTCTGACAATCGACCCAAAGCTCTGTCTTCTTTGATAAAAATCAGATAAACTTAAGACCACTAATTGATCTGCAGCCTGTTTAAATGTTGGCCATGCATATCTTCATTGCATATGATTACCAGAGAAAGCAAATGAATCGGGTAAGAAATGCCAGAGTCCAGTGACAGCAGCATAAAAATTGGAAAAGGACACAAATGCTCAGAAAGGCTGTGAAGGATATTCTCTCAGCTTTAGCTTGGCAAAGCGCCCTTGTGCTAATTATCTCTGGGACTGGAAAAATAACTGCATGCACCATGTAAAGTCACACAGGCAGACAACTTTTCTTGATAGAAAGGTATTTCCAGTTATGCTTAAAAACAATATATTTTTGTGCTTCAAGGGCACAGACCTTTAGATAAACTGTTGGTGATTTGACAGAGCAAGTAGAGAAGACTTGCCTCTTATCAGACCTTACACCTTTCTGAGATCTGCTGCATTGTAACTGTGACCTGCACTGACATGCAATCTGGCTCTCCTTCCCCCATCGTACATAATACACATAATTCTTTCAGGGCTGTCAAGGAATGGGTGGGCAAGAAGAGTTCCTTTAGGAAGTAGCTCTGCAGTGCTCTTCCTGTTGCAACATGTGGAGAGGAAACAGAGGCCTGATTTCCTGACCTGTACAGGAAAGCCAGGAACAGGTTGCTGTGAGGAGTTTTGGGTTGCTTTTCTTGGAAAGGAAACAAGAGCCAAGCCATCAGATGCTGTTAGCATTGTGCTCTGCTAAAAACATGTGTAAAACAACATGACTCATTACAGCCTTAATATTTAGTACTCATTTAGACATTACTGTAATTATAAGAGTGTGTTGTCATAATGGAGCGTGGGGTCAATCCAATTATAAAGTTGCCAAGAGCATTTTTTTTTCACTAATGTACCTTCCTGAAGTTCTAATTGATCATACTTTTAAAACACCAAAACCTTAGCATGTCCATTTTTGAAAAATTTTAATTGCTATGAGAACAGCCTTATCAGTCTTATTAGTATTTGTGTAATGTCATTGATAATGCCATAGCAGTTCCCCCCAGACATCAGGTTCATTTCAAGCAATGGTTTTGTGATTTGATCTTACACAGTTCACTATTTAACACTGGAAATTTGTTTGACTTTTAGGGCTGAGTTGAGATGGGTATTTCTGATAGGCGTCACATCATAAATACCTGACATGACTTGAGAATATTTTATGACTTTCCACACAAACAGCACATACATTCTTAAGTTTAATTTATTGCCTAGTTTTAATAAACCTGAACTCACAGAAAATATTCTGGAAATTGTCAGTGAGTTCAAGCTGATTAGTGCAAAAACATTTTCTTTTTTTTCCCTACTCTTTTCTTGCCCTAACATATTTCTACTTCAATTAACTTTCAGACTTGAGTTCTTTTTATCCTGTTGTTCTTGGTTCTGACTCTTGCTGCTGGATAGCTTTGCATTAATTGCTAGTGACCTAATAATTTAAAAATACCAAAGCACTGAAGAATTTCAGTTATATAATATGGCTTGGTGGGTCTTTTTTGTTATGACTGTCAAGCCATTATCATTTCCACAATCACTATTTCAGTAAGTGTCTTTTTTTTTTGCTTTATCAGTGTAAATATGTTGATTTTAGGGTAACTAAGGAACAGAAGAAGGGTACTGAAAAAGATTAAACTGAACATCTTGGAATAGATTAGAGCCTGAATCCAAAAAAATACACTACACTGTTTTCCCTTATTTTGTAACTTTTCTGGTCTGTGGGATAAAGGGCAAGTAACTGGTATTTTTTGAAGTTTAGGACATCATCAAAGCTAACAAATAACTGGATTCTTTAACAGGGCTTGTCTTGTTTGGTGATTGAGAATCAAATCTGAGAGTCTAGATCACTTGTGTAAGACACACATTCTGGTAGCATTAATTTTGAACTTCAACTTTTCCTCCATTTTTAAGCCTTCACAATGGTAAATATTGAGCACATCATTACCAAAAGGGGCTACAGTTTGTCTTTTTCAAATGTTATTAAGTAATCTTCAAATCTGACACTATGAACTTTCGAAAAATCTTACCAAGAGTTGAGGAACATGAGTCACAATGGCAAACTCTTTAATATACTAGGCAGTGGACCACAGCTGTGAATGGAAAACTTTCACATGTATTCCTTCATTCCACAAGGAATGTGCAAGCAGATAATAAAACTACTGGCTCTAAGTCACTACCATAGTAGGATTTGGATGACTGAGGGAAATCAGGCACATTCACATTTATCCTAATATTTTATGTAGTGCATTTTCATATTTAGGTTGTAATTCATGCTTTTGTTTTGGTCAGTTTAGTGTTCTGTCACGTCTGTGCTCAGACATGGGAACTGCAAAAATCCTCACAATGTAGGGGGCAGAAATTAAACAACCTGCAGTTAGATTGGCTTAGGCTGCAGTGGCACAGCACACTGAAATCCCTCAGAAATATGTGCTATTAATCTGTTTTTCAAGTTGTGGTTTGGTTCTTCTTTTCTGTCTGTTTTGCTGTTAGAATATTATTATAATTTTTCCCCCTTGAGTAATCCATGGGCATTCCTAAGTTTTAAATACTCTAATATTTGAGATGCATGCTTGAGTGGTATATTTGTCAGATTTTTTTTGGTTTTACCTGAACTGTTCACCTTTCTTTCTTCAAGCATGTATTGTCAGATGCCAGTATTTTTCAGTGAAATAAGCAGTCTGAGACTACTGTCAGAGAGGCTGGCAGCCATTGCCTTTTGATCTGTCAAAATAACTCTAAAGTGTTTTCATCAGTATATTGAACAAAAATATCCATTGTTCCTACTTCTGTTACTGGAAAAGCAGAGATGGCAGAAATAAACCATAAGGAATTCTTTCAGGAAGAGTACTGGACATTATTGGATAGGAGGTCATCCAGGTAGCTGTCCTGGAATGAAAGAAATATTTTCTGGAGAAACAACCTTTCCAAAATCCTACTCACCCATGTCTTGGAACTGGTAGTCTTAAAGCAGTGGGTAGGTAAAACCAAACTGCTTTCTGCTCTCAACTGCACACTTAATGTTTATTATCATGTCTTATTTGTATTTCTGGCCAAATGACCACACCTTCAAAACAGAACACACTTCAGTTTAGCAATTATGTCATCAGAGTATTTTTAAGGCACACGACATTTTAAGGTGTTTGAGAATAGAGTGTAATTGTAACAGAGTAAAATCAGTAAATCAATACCTTTTGAATTTATACTGTAATGGACATGTAAGTTCTTGATGCTAAATCCAACTGTTTTCAGGTACTACATATGTTTAAGAAACTTCACATTATTTCATTGCCATATAAATACCAAATTGCTTTACTCAGACCTCCTGGTTTTGTTTTATACCATTCTTCAGAGGCAATAAAAGGAAATTTATCAAGGTCTCAGATTGAAAGGGACCAAAGTAAGAATTAGTGGCCTTGCATTTTGCAGAGGTTTTTGCAGCCTTTTTTGTTTTTTTGTTCTTCTTCGTTCTACACCTGTGTTTGTAAGCACTATGAATCATGTCATGAAGCCTTTTTCACTTTAGGTGTATAAAGTCTGAAGTTACATTTACAATTGTCTTTTATTTATAGGTAGTTGCCATTATAGAGTTTGGAGAAACTTGTGCTGGTGGTCTTGAGAGGGGATTTCAGATTTGAAATTTACACTTCTTGAAAGATCAGCAGAGTTGTTCACGAACTTGGACCGCCACTTTCTTTCCATGTGTTTTGTTTCTATGCTCCTGGTATACTGGTATATATTTTTTCTGAAAAATATGGCTTTCTGATTTAAACAACCCTATCTTATGTTGAATTCACAAATGAGGGCACAGAGCCATGGTTCGTCTTTTGGTCAGTATCTGCACTGTTGCAATAAGCATATTTTAAAATGCATCTTTCCAGTGTGTTGACATTATTAATTGAGTTGCTTTCCACTTTAAAACTCATGATGAACATCAGTGGAGAGACATGTTTCACCCTCTGTTGGGTCTCTTCTGTTGCTACTTACTTTAGTGTTAGCAAGAGTTACTTCAGGCACACAAAGGTAAGAGCAGAGCTCAAAGTGGTAAAGGTCATTGTGAAAAGTCATGATTTCTTTCAGTGATGTTCTGAAGAAGTAAAAGTCCTGATTAATTTGTTTTAAACAAAATCAATAAGCCAACTGATGAAAGATTTGAGAGGTGGGATATAAAACAAAATAGCTTATTTTTTTTTCTCATGTGGACTTACGTTATTGTTTATGACACAGAGTTGGGAAATGTGATCAGTACAGTAAGAAATGACCAAGGAAAGATTCTGATTCTGATTTATCACAGTTTCGTGCTCACCTGTGTTACTGTTTATAATTGTCTAATGCTAAATTGGTGAATAATGAAGTGAGGTGAAAAGTAGGAAGGGCCAAAATTTGGAGGTGCAACATTTCAAACGGATTATGCCTTCATGCTGAAATTATTATGTCTGTGCTTTTTAAAATAACCAAATCTCTTATTTCTGAATGATTGTGAGCTTTCATATGGGTATCAATTGTTGCTTTTGGGGTGAGGACAGATGATTTTGGGCCCTGGCAGCGAGAACGCCCCCTAGTGCTGCACAGCAAGTCATAGCTTGTAATCACTGGTTTATGGAAAACTAAATGGTGGGTAACTGGCATAGCAGCTTTGAATTGAAGGTTGTGAATATTTAGCCTTATGACAATATTGCCACCCAAACAAGACAGCACAGAACACAGGCTGAAATGGAGAAAGAGAAAACAAGCTCTTCTTGCTCATACAGAGCATATTAAAATTCAAATCTAAGTATTTGCCAAAATGGAGAAGAACACAAGTTGAATACCTCTATTCTTTTATAGTGTGATGCTTTCTATCTCCTGATACTTGATATTTTAGCAGGATTTTTTTTAAATAAAATGAACCAATCATGGTTAAATTCTAAACTATAAATAATGGTGTAGAGTGCTAATGACATGCAAATGTAACTGGTGTATGTTGGAATAACCAGCAAGCCTGCAGTTCAAGGATCATATAACAAAACTAAGATGACAGCCTTGATCCAGCCAGTTCAGTGATATTTATGTTATCAGAATTAGAAGATAGCTTTCCAGTGATGTAAATTATTAGTACATATACATTCTGTCTGGTTAGTGTATACATAATGTAACCGGTCATCTTAGTGGTATTGCTTACATTCTTTTTGCATTAACTCATCACACTCCATTCTCATGGAATTAAAAACAGGAAATAGTTTGCAGTGCAACAGAAGCACCCAGTGTATTTAACTGTGTGTGAGCACTGTGTTTCAATAGATGTTCTCTGTATTGTAAATGTATGACAAAGCATTTATTACTGTGTTATTGCCATATTACAGAGCAAAGAGTGCTAAATAATCAATCAGTTAATGGTCTGTATGGCAGCTTGAACACAGCACATCCATTGTGCTTATGCTGTTAGAAGGATGAGTTTATGACTGTAGTGTAGTTGCACATTTAGGCAGGGCTTAATGTCCTAAATTGGAGCTGACACAAATATTTTTGAAATGCAGCTTCAGCAACAGTTTCCAAGTTCTCCAATATTTCAGAAGAAAGAATCAAGGATTATCTCACAGGTTCTCAGAGAAGCTATATAATTTTGTTGGAACAGGAGAAAGAGGGAGTGTTTTATAAAATACTTTAGCTTCTTTTCACTGATCATTATTAATTATATTCTAGCAGTTTTATCAGTTTCAAGTTGGGATACATATGTGGCTTGCTAGAAATATACTGGTAGAGGAAAAATAGCTGCTTTAAGTTGCAGCTTTGAAAAATGCTTTGAAAACCTGTAGCTACTTGTCTCTCAGTGATGCAACTTGCCAGTGAAGGGCTGCACATTAAACTTATTTTTCACTTGGTTTCATGGCAGGAAGGGGCTGTTTCTGAAAAGAGGAATAAGAAATGTGTGCTAATAAATTGCTTTGTACTATCTGGAGATTTAAAGAGTAACTTGTGTTATCCTCAGTCTTGATGGTTTTATAATTAGATGCTGTTTTCTTTGCAGATAGTGAAAATATAGATTATGCCAATTTCTACCAAGGTTTGTGGGACTGCACAGGAGATGAAACTGATGAGTTGACATTTAAACGTGGTGACGTTATCTACATTATCAGCAAGGTATGAGACACTACTGGGGCTACATGGTTATAAAAAGAGAGCCATGGCACAAGGGCACATTCCCACAGTTCTGTGGGGGGAAATTGGCACTCCCTTTCAGGTCCTTTGTTTGCAATCAGATACTCACTGCAATTAATTATTTTGTCAAATGAACTATAATCACAATTAAAACATAGCCATGTAACAGGAATTAACTTTAAAGCATGTTTATTTGCTTGTTAAATCTTGGCTACCATTTGTTAACCGACTTAACAGGAGACAATGTACTTTCTGCTTGTAGAAGTTAACCTTGTAGAATTTTAAGTTATCTTGTATATTATGTGTTTTGTTTCCTGTTTTATATTCCTGACTCTGCTGATTCTGGCTTTTTTGGGATCTTGCTGGAAAATGGTTTGTTTTTTTGAACAATGCTTTCATCTTTGTATGTACATTGTTATTGTTCTGAGAGCTCAGATTCCAGATTTGTTTGCTCTGACAGATTTGGGCATTTTTTACTACATTTCTGTTTGCAAAAAAAAAAAAGAGAAATATAATTTCTCTCATCTGAATTGGCACTAAACAGTAAAGCCATGAAATTTTAGTCTATGTTAATGTTGGTCAATTTTCAGATTTTTCCTTGACCTCCCCAACAAAAACAAAACCTCTGGTAAAATATATATCTCATGGCCCATTGAAGTCTACTTCTGAACAATTAATCAGAGGAAGTTGCTCTTTTCCCCACATATTAGAAAAAAAGCTGAGCTTTTAAAGTTCTCATTGAAAAAAACTACTTTTTAAAGTGTATGTCTATCTAATTACTGCTCCGTGTAGTTACTACAAAAAATATTGTAGGTCACTGAAATACACAAGTAGGTGCATGAAAGCTAAAGGCATCTGTTTGTCCTAGTTTCAAATTAAGTTTTGTCACAATTGCTTTAAATCTTCTGTGATACCTTTAACTACATTTCTGGATAATAAATGTAACAGCTTCTGTTTTAAATAAATTTAAGATTTATAGATAGAAGGATAGTCCTATATAAAAATATAGAAGATGTATTACTAATATTAATTTGACCATGTATATCTTTTGAGGTGTTTCATTGTCACTTAAACTAATAACTGAATTGCATTACTAAAGGCTGAATAAAGCTTGTGGATTGGGCAAACTTTCAAGCAGTTATTCAGCACTGAAGAATTGTACTAATTGAAAATAACCACCCCTTCCCCCTCTCGCTCCCCCCAAAAAGCCCATGAGCGAATGGATTCCACCATACGAGTTTGGCCTCTTTGTGGGTTGTGCTCTTCGGGTACATTATGGGGACTATAAAATCTTAATCTTCAGCTTGTAGGTGAAAAAAATAGTCTGCTACTCCTTCCCTAAAAGAGTGAGGAATTTCATTTAAAAAATGGAGCGAAATAGAAAAACAGTAGCTTAAGCTGTCCTCTGTATATCAACTGTCCTGTTGCCATGCCGTGATTAATCCGTAATTGGTCCTTGAAGCAGGCTTGCTGCTGCTCCAGATATATAGAGCCTCTCTCTATGGGAATGATTTCTGCTCCAAAATACAGCCCAGAAAATTCAGCTGTGTTTCGCTTAAAAATTGTTACAGCTTTTTCAGAAAAATGAGTGTTGGCCACTATTGTCAGCTTGGAATTTAGGGTCCTTGGAGGGGAAAGTGCCAGAGAATTATCTGTCTTAACCCTCCACTTGATTCAGTTTCAAGGTCTAATCAGTTATGAGCTCTTTGTCCCTTAAGTGAAAATAGAACCAAAGGAAAAGTGAGCCTAACCATCCTGAAATGGGTCAAGACTTTTCTTCTAAAATATTTCCTAATCCACTTCATTAATACTTGGATTTTGTGGCAGTCGGCAGGAATCCTAGGCATTTTTTTTATTTTTTCACACCATCTAGTGGTTGAAAATGAGAGATGCAGGTACTGACAGGGGGCCGATGTGTATGCATCCAAAATGGTGTCATAAATTCAGCTTCAGCTGAACCTAGCTGTGGCTTTATTGCCTTTCTATCATATGTCAGCCAGGAACATTACTCTTGAAAATCACATTTTGCTGATAAGGAAGTAAGTACGGGTATAGCCATGTTATAGTAGGAAGGGTGAAGCATTAACAAAATATCAAGCATATTTGTGCAACGTGTAATAGTTCTTTGTTTTACAGTGAAATATAAATGGTTTAGCCTGCTCTGATGAACGTGGTAAGATAGATATTCATCTCTTCCAGCAACAGTTATGCCAAAGCATTATATTTTTACCAGCTTTTCTCATACCTGTTTAGAAATTAGGGGGAAAGCAACTATTTGTTTCCAAGAAATTAGATCATTAGCATAAGAGAAGTAATTATGAACCAGTTTAGCAAATTTGGGCATTTACAGAATTTAAATAAAGCAAGAGGAGCAATATGTTACGTATAAGTTTCTAAGTAAATGTCTTTTAGACTAATGAGCATGGTTTCAGTTTGGCAGTGTTTACTTCCTAAAATGGCTAAGTATTATGAAAAGACAGTTCCCCAGAATTTGCTTTTACTTGAGCATCAAAACTCAGTGTTATTGCAATGAGCATGAGCTCATACTCTGACAACAGAGGTACCTATGCCCGAGTAGTGCAGTCACTGGAGAAAAGCGTGTTTTTCTTGTTTTAAAAGTGTATTCAAAATTATTTAAACTATTTTCTAAATATTTGTGTCAGTTGTGGCTTTTGTGTCAGTCCTGTGGGTTTTTACAAAAATCCCCAAAAGGCTTGCAACTTTTTTCTAGGTTTTTCTACCTAGTTTCCCTCAAAAGTTGAGGTTTTAATCTGAGCAGAATTAACAGAACTATCACAATAGTACTTGTTAACTTGATTTAAAAATGTAGTTAACCTTTCAGATTAATTGATCAATGTATCTGTACAGATATACTCATACTATTACTATTACTTTAATTTATAATATTCTTGAATATTCAAGTGGCTTTTATCACTCATGCTACAAATAACGACTTATGGTATGAATAACGTGAACTTTCAGAAAACTATATACCCTTATTCCATTTTGTAATAAAAAATATAGTGTACTGATAAAAAGACTTGTTAATAACATTTCTTAGTTAATATTGACTGTTAGAAAAGCAATAATTTGTAGTCCTATTTTCTAAAAGGATGATTGCTCTTAACTCCTGCTCATTTATGGGCTTGCATTTGCTTTCAAGCCCACGTGATAAATGGGAAAACAGACCATGGTATAGCAATCATTTTTATAAATCTTCCATAGCTCTACTCAAGAAATCAATTCCCAGAAACAAAGATAACTGTGGATAGAGGTAGCTCTATTTCTTCCCTAAGTTTTATATGCACAATTTATTCAAGTGCAGTACTTGCAGTACTGTTTGTTTGCTTCAGGTGTATGTTTTGTGTTACAAAGTTCCATAGTTTCATCAGCCAAATGCAAGAAATAGTGAAAATTTACCTTGATATGTTAGTGGGCACCTGCTTAGTAGAACTACTGACATTACTTAACAATAAGCTAATTTGTTATATTTCCTATTTATATTTGTATTAAAATAGCAAAGACTTCAAAATCAGAAATTATATCTTAAACTGGAATTCTCCTTAATTGTTATTATTTCATTGCACACTAGTGCTGCTCACTCTGGTATTTATGATTCATGGAAAACTCATCTATGACAACCTTATGCTCCAGAATTTTTCATGAAAGTAGAATGTTAACTTGGTGCTTAGATTACCCTTTATTCAGTGGTTGTATGTTTCATCTGTGGCAGATTTTTGTTCTTTCAATACAATTAATGTTAAAATGCTCACATCTCAACCTGTATTTTTTGCCTAGCAAAAAGCCAAACAAAGAATCTCCACAGCTCAGGTTACTGCTTATAAAATAAATATGCAACTTAACCAGGCAGCTGTTTCAGAATCACTGTGAACATTTTGTTCACTATCTGTATAATCTTAATAAAATGTATTTATTTGGTATTTTTTCCAAAAGATATGAAAGACATACTAAAATCCTGAGTGTTTTATTTTGTCAGGTTGTTTTCTGTGTGATCATACTGAGATCCGTAATTTCTATTCCGTGGCCGTACTGCCTATGGCTCTTCTAGCAAATAGGGAGTACCAACAGGAGCAGATTTGCAGAGTGAAACACTTAGTGCTTGAGCCCTGGTGTCCACACCATGCTTTTTCAAAGCTGTTTGATGTCCAACAAGGTCTAGCCTGGTTTTGTGGAATGAGAATACATTAATGGTTGGAGCATGTTCAAGTGCATCTTCCATTTTAGCTGCATCTGAAATAAATGTAGTGTGTGTGCTCTGAGGCTGATGGCTCTGCAAAGGGAGCCAGTGCGGGGAAGGTGGGAGCTTTGGGATACTCACTTCAGTGGGATACTTCTGATCAAAACTAAAATGCAACACTCAGTTGTATATTACCTGTTTCCTGGCTTTTTTTGTTTTAATCTTTACAAGTGGGGGTGCAAGAACAGTAAGTTCATGTCTGAAGACAATAGTGAAGGCCTTTAAACAGAAGGTTGGTTAAAACTAATGCAAAGTGACTCTAGCTCTGTTGGTTTGCACACTGATAATATGTAAGCCTTTACCTAGCAGATTAGAAAAAAAGTTGGCCACATGTCATCTAATGAAAAATAAAATGGCCTTTCTATTGTTCCAGGGTGTTTTCTGGGGGCAGTTTTGGTTCAGAACTCAATCTGCTTACTGTGATATATATTGGAAATCTTTAATTGCTGTATATTTTCTCTCATGTCATTGTGGGAAATAAAACCTAATATTGCAACCATACAATAAATCTGGCGCTTATATTTTTAAAGATGACCATTTTATTGCTGTCTTAAAACAACTCTACTACCTGTGAAGAAGTCTCATTCAGTTATGTAAGACATTTATCATTCTCTGCTTTTAGAGAAAATGCGGTTCTGTGCCAAAACTGCTCCCTGGTTGATAGTGTATCATTCAACAATTACACCAAAGGAAGTTCTAAAACTTTTTAGCTAGTATGAATCTCCTGGATGAATTTGAGATGTTTTAAAATATTATCTTGCCAAAAATTGCACCCTAGGATGTTCTTGCAAAAAATTTATCCCTGCTGCTGACACATATTTAGCTTGATAGTAAAAGGTTACTTATTTTAATCCCAAGCAAGGCTATAGATACATTTTGCTTTTCAGTTTTAAAGTTTGCAGGTATTTGGCCCATAAGTTAGTATTCCTTACACTAGGAGAAGGAAGGAGAAAAATCTTGAATTCACATACTTCAGTTGTGCTTTTTAAAATACAACTCCATATTTTTCTTCAAGGCATTGAAACACAATGATAATTTTCAGCAACTCTTTTTTAAAACCAAACAAATAGAAAATCCCACACCACAAACAGGAAAAAACATACTGTATGTATTTAACAATGGAGACTAATTGCACAAGAACTAGATGTTCTCAACTTTTGCTGAAGTCAGTAGAACTTTATATGGTACAAAGCATCTGAAGAATCTCATATAGGCAGAGGAACTGTTCTAAAGGTAGCAACTGCTTTGGAAATCCTCAAGTATAATATTTTTCTCTTTTTATATGTCAAAATATCAAAATTCTCTTCTGTAGAGGAGTAAAATCTTGCATTTAACAATATTTGTAGGAAACAGGGAGTGTATTGCTAACTACTGTGTTTTCCCCAAGTACAAAAGCTTTTATGATCAGTGTCTCCTGAAGTCATGGGTACCTAGACATCAGTGCAGTGAAATGGGTGGGATGGGGACAAGGAGAAGCATTTGCTCACAGTGTGTTCAGTTCAGAGCATTTAAGGAGCCTGTAAACCCTGATGGGATTTTTACCCCCCGCTATCTAGCATGCTGTACAGAGAGTGTTTTGCTAGCATGTTAAATGTTAAATCATAACCTGTTCCTTCCTGTCCTTTGAAATTGCTTCACTTTGGTTAATAAATTTCTGCTGGGGGAAAAAAAATAATCCCCTCTATGACAGTGGAAATGCAGAAGTAGCTTAGAAAGCGTTTGGTCATTTGTTAAGGTTGTTGTTTCATATTATTTGGCATAATATATTCCATTGCCCTGGTGCTTGTCTTCTGGGGGAGGGGTTGTGGTGGCCCCCTCCTCCCCCTGGCCCCGCTAACATTGCCTGGTATGGCAAATGTGCTCCCTGTCACATGGCAGAGCGTGGCCGCACACTTGTGCATTCTCCTCATTGCAAGGCGGCTGGATCTGGCCCTGCCCCCCTCTCCTATCCCTCTATTTGCCTTGGAGCAATTCATTTTGCAGTTATTGAATTTCTTTGGAGAGTTATTTTCATACAGCGAGCATCACAGCACCTCTGGATCTTGATAGCGTTTCTACATAAGGAGAAAGAAGCTTTGTGTTAGTAATTACCTAACATTGTCAGGAGCTGACTGCAGGCCTCTTTCTAGTGATAACAGAATAACCACATAATGTAGCTTTATAGCACATGATTAATAGAAAATAATTACACATCCTACAAAGGGATGCAATATTTCTTATAAATTGACTACAATGGTTTCCTGTAGATTAAAGGACTCTTCATTATTTTATCAGTCCTTCTGAAGTATAGTCGCTTGCCTATGTTAGCGGTGATATTAGGAGCTGAATGCAGTGAGGGATACCAGATGGTAAACCCAGTGGTACCTGAGATCTGAAGCTAATGCTTGCAAAAGCACAGTGTTTCCTAACTTTTTTATTCATATAAAAACTCCTAACTGTATTCATATATTTCTGTATATGAATCCTTATTTTCCAAAAATGTGGACTGCAGAATTTTATTCTACACATCTTAAGCAGCAGTAATAGACATACAGACTTCACAACAGCAGTGTATTAATGAAATAATATTGCTGCAAAGGAGTTTGTAATTGATAACATTGATAGTAACAATACATCAATTTGGATTTTATGTGTGGCTTCAAGAAAGGACTAGGGGGGCTGCTTATCTGCCTCACTAGTTAAGCACTCTTTCATGTTACTGAGGATAGGAAGGAGGGGTTAGGAGTTTAAAGAGAAATGTCTGTACTTTAATCAGTTTAAAAGGGAGTTCTATCTAATTATTCTAAAACCAGAGATTAAGGTTTATGTTCTTGGTAGCCAGGTATCTACATTATATTTTTGTTCAGACTTCTATAGACTGCAGATAGTTTAATTGGGATTCATGTTGCTCTTGAGACCCATGCAAAGAATAGTAATGTAAAGTAAAAGCTTCTGTGTTGCAATATTGTTTCTGTATGGTATAATGGTTGCAGTGAATCCTTAAATTAGTTTACTAGTCTGTTACATCAACATTCATTTCATCTTCTCACTTAGCTTCATGCCAGAGCAGTAAGTGGTGTATAAGTAAGTAGCAAAACCCAGAAAGTTTTCAAAACAGCAGCATGTTTTTAATTTTAATTTGAGCTATCTGAATTGTTTCTTTAAAAACAATTGTTTCTAAGTCCATGTAGTGTTGCTAAGAGGAACATTTTCAATGGATAATGTAATCCACAGGCTTTTTCTGCGCCATTTGTCATATGCAGTTTAATGACTGCTTAACTGAGCCACTTCCCTCATTTCATGTATTGTTTGTTTTTTTGGCTGATGTCTAGCAAAACTTGCTTAATCACTCTTGTCAGTCACTGTGCGAATTCCATGTAGCAGTTTAAAATCTTTTGTTGCTTTCTCTTGGAGAGATTTATTGCTGAGATTCCAGTAGTATACGTGAGTGCTGCTCCTTTCAGCAATTTCCCACTTCAGTCTTGAAATCTAGTTTGTATATTTAAACAGTGTATTGTGAGATAAAGCATAGATTTTTAAACAGGCTGATCCAGAAGATTATAAACCTCAGTGTTCCGCCTTTAAGGATTTGGGGTGTAATGTGAAGCCCCATGGGAAAGGTTATTAACTTCTGTGGAGAGCAGTGTGCACTGAAGATCAGGTTCAGATACCTCTAGACATTCAAGACCAAACCCAACCCCAGCAGTCTGCTTTGCAATGGAAGGGGGAAGAAGGTGGAATTATTTTTGCAGCTTTCTTGTTTGCATGTTCACATAATAAATGAAGATTTTCCTGCTGTTTTTTAAGAAGACTTCCTTAAAATCACACTTACTGCAGTATTTCATGCATAGTAGGATAGAATCTTTTAAATCACCAATTCACTGTTAAAAGAAGAAAGAAAATGTTTTATTGGAGACTAATGTTCATCCTTCCACAATTAGAAAATATAAAACTATGTGTGTGCCTGCATGCAAGTACTAAAAAAAAAGAAAAGAAAAGGCAAAAAGCAAAGAAAATAGAAAATGCCCACATGAAAGCAGGCCATTGTAGCATCATAGTTAAGCAGAGAGAGAGCTGAGTACACTAAGTACCTCATAGGACCCCAGAGAACTCTTGACCAGGCAAAATATGCCAGCAGCAAATCATTATAGCTCGGGCTCTAATGAAACTCCATTAACCCTTAAGCTCCACTTGGCTATTTATGACCAAAAAACTTTACCTACAGTTCGAAATAGTAGCTTCATCTCAGTAGCACCACAAATTCAAAATCCTAGAACCTTTTGCTCTTCCCATCAGAAGAGCAGTGTAGCAAGAAACAGATGTTGCTTATCAGAGATATCTGTGTATTTTCTATTTTGTACATTTGTTCCAAAGTAATTTCAGTCTTACTAATAATTTAGTTTTCAGTACGGTCTGTTTTAATAATGCTTTATTTGTAACTCAATATATGTGTGTGTGCAATTCCAGCTGTTACAATTTATTGAACCATTGTTAGGCTTGATCTTAGGAAAACAGTAAATTATATACCACAATATACAATAATTACATATCAGTATTACATTATTTTATTTTTTACAATAATTGTATACCACAATACCACAATACTCTTACTTGATACTGTTTTTGGAAGACATTATTTCTTTAAACTATTATAATTCATTTTGTTTCATATTTAACTCACTAAGCCTAAACATATTTGAAACAGGAGTACATTAGTCATCTGTCAGGAATATGAGATCTGCTGTAGAATTTTCTGCAAGCCTAAAGCAATAGTAGACTTTGTTCATATAAAGATATTACGTATTAGATACATAGTGTTCCCTTCACATTTGAGTGAAGTAGTTTTTAAAATAAGTTGATGGTAAGTTTCTTAGAGTTTAGCTTGTGATACTAAAAGAATCCCTGTTGATTGTTATATGTCAGCATTGTGCTGTTAGATTTTAGTTACAAAGACAAGGTTTTTGTATTTTTGGTGAACAGAGGATAAGGAGGTAGGCTATTTTTAGTAGGTGTTAGGGAAGCGTGGCCATAATTAAGAAATTTTCTTGAGTATGTCGGGCCTTTTTAAAATTTAGCTTCTGCCTTTGCCTAACTGCATGTGAATGCCTATAACAAAAAGATAAAATGTTTTAATTTTCAGCTGAAATGATTATAACTGTATATAAGAGAAAGCATCCATAAGGAGTTGCATACAAAACTCTATTGCATTTATATCAGACTAAAGGTTAATACTGCGTATTGTTTTCAATTAGGAGTACAATAGATTTGGCTGGTGGGTAGGAGAAATGAAGGGAACCATTGGCTTGGTGCCTAAAGCCTACATAATGGAGATGTATGATATTTGAGAGGCCTGGGTAAGTACATTTTAATCCAATCTTCTGTAATGGCTTATATGTTCCCTTGTTCTCTGTTTCATAAGTATGTCTTTCCTGGAACCTTTGTAGGAGTCCTGTTAACATAAAGATTATGGCAAAATATATTGAAGGTTCAATTAAAGTACTTTCTTTTCTGGGATTCTATATGAAATATTAAATCACACAGTACAAAAGATGATATATTTAATAACTGTGTTCCTTTTCCAGATTTAAAAAAAATAAAATTGGTGTTGTTTCTGTTTAGTTTTGTTACTTTAGTTATATATATATATATATATGCAGAAAACTGTGGAAGGGGTTGGATATTTGGACTGGGTTTGATAAGCGTGTTTGAGGTATTTTGGTTAATGATGAACTTTCAACTTCCCTCTCCCTAATCAGGAGAAATCTGCACTTGAAATGAAGAGTGGTGTGCAGCTGCAGTTTACAGACCCAGCCTCTGGAAGAAGATTCTGCTGTACATGTTTTGTGGTTTCAGCAAATGTAGTCAGATCACTGCCTTGTGTATATTAACATTATAAACTGTAATTCATCATAACTTTACGGAAATGTTCTTCTTAGCCACTTTTTATAGAATTGTAATGCTAGGAAATAAAATAGATGCTAATTAACATATGGGGCACAAGCAGCCATGTAGTGCCTGTTGCTCTTTTTTTAACGTTAGCAGCACTCTGTATAGCCATAGGTTTGTGCTCTCTCAGGGAATTTTGCTATCTTTTCCTGTTCTGCAGATTCAGAAAAATTGAACAGAGCATTGAGGATAAACTATTACTCAATTCATGTGTGCATTAACCTTTTGATGCTCACTGTGCATCTTGTGCAGTTTCATCAGAAAGTTGAAGGAAATTTGTGTACAGTATTTCAAGTCTTCAGGGTATTCTGTTTCCAAATGTTTTTAAGTTATGCTTTAGCCAATGAATTATTTTTCTTATATATTTAGTATTGCATTGTTAATTATTATTTTGTGGACACACAATGAAGTCTTGATTCTTTTGCTGGTGTAATAAATGGGCCTGTGTGGTAATGGTACCACTGCCCTGGTACCTTTCTGACTTGGACATGGTAATTCTATGAAAATTTTTGAAAATATATTAAGCAAATTTTTTGCTAAGTCAACACAAGCTAAATTGCAGGTAAAAATATTTTTGTCCATGGTAGTGTGAAATATTTTATCTGTATCTTACAGATACTTATGCAGAGTAATGTCTGGATACCATGCTGGTATGTGGAATTCTGATACAGGTTGTGCAACAGAGACCTTCATCTTCACCCTGTCTGGATTAGCAACAGCCACCTGCATTCTTGTGTCGAAGCCAGAACTTTGTGGCTAATAAAAACATTGACTGAAACATAAAAAAGTACATTAAAATACTACCATTTGTGGACAAATGGTTGGGCAACTCAGAGTTAATACTTTACACACTCCTCTTTTGGAGATGTGCTTTACCATTAGCGCGCAAGATCAACTTTTTTGGGTCGTCCCAGGCAGTTGATTTGCGAGCCCCTTAATCTGCCAGCGAGGCAGGTCAGGCCAGCCTGGGAGCTGCTGAGCCTCTGCAGGTCCCCGTGTAGTTGCTTGTGCTGTTTGTGCTTCAGGCGGAGCCCGGCAACACTGTGGGTTAAAAGGAAACGTTTGTCTGAACAGGGAATTTGGATCCTTTCAGTAAACGAAGATGTTGTGCTCTGTGTTAGCTAATGTATGGTACTTGCTGGTACACTGAATTCTAATGGGCGTCAAACGCGACGGAGTTTTGTTGCAATTTTTTTAAGAGATAGTCATTGGAATTGATTCTGCGCGTTATCAGCACAGCATTAAAATGATAGATTATAGTCTTCAGATCTTTTACTACTTTAATTTGTCAAGCGTACTGGTGGATTGTGTACAGAATGTGAAGCGTTAATAGCGGGGCTGGAAACGCTCCTTCTCCCTTGTTAACGTGGCAGCGCCATAAATCTGCCCACCGAAATGGCTTTTTATTAATTACAGAATTCCGACCCCCCCCCCCACCACGCAGTTTTTAGTGACTAGCCCTCCCCCGCTCCCGAGGCCTGGCGCGCTCTGGGCGCTGGCCGCGGGCCCTGCGCTGCGCTGCGCGGCCGCGGCGCTGGGTGGCAGCAGATTTTCGTGGGACGGGCGGGGGCGGCGGCGGGGGCGGATCCCGATCGCGCTCCCGTCCCTGTCCCCTTCCCCCTCCGGTGCTGTCCCGCGCCGTTTCTGCCTTTTTTCCAGGAGAGGGAGTCCTTACCCAAGCGATGAGGGGCAGAGCTGCGCGGCGCGGCCTCTCCTGGGTGGTGACAGGCGGAGACATCAAGTGGCTTTTGTCTGTAGTTCTCTTAGGGCTTCCCCCTTCTTAGCACTTATTGCTAGGGAAGAGTAAATAAACTGCCTTAAATTCGAAACGTGAAAGATGTCGTGAAACTCACTTGTAGTGTCTGAAAATAAACCAGCGATGGGCCACGGATGAATGGTTTACTTTAAATCTATGTGAATACCATAACCTTTTTTGGATAAGAAAACCTCGATACAACTTAAATGAAACTCGGGTAGAAGATGCTAATCGCTTAATTTTCTTTGTTCCCTTAGATTGTGCTTGCCTTTCTGTGAATGGTGAAAGAGCAGATTTTTAAAAGGTGATTGTAACTCTCGCATTGTACAGCATTTTACTTGATCATTTGCTGTGTTCTGGATTTGTATGGTACCGCCATTAGATCTTATAATAATGTTCTACTCTGCAAATTTTTAAGGTTCAAATAAAGTTTAATTGTTTGCAAACTGTTATGATGCTAATAATTCAACAGCCTGCTGTGTTACTAATGAAATTACTTTGTTATGATTAATTTGGAAAATAGTGTGTTGATTGTAGTAATTAAGCACAACAAGGTGAAGTAAATGATTCTAATGCCATCTGGCCTCCAGACTGAATGAAGAAATGAAATGGAGCTGTCATTTGAATTTATTCAGAGAAGTAAGGGTAATACAAATGCTTTTTATAGCAGAGGCACCCAGATATAATCATGCTACTCTGTAGTATCTTTTCATGTGCTTCTGTATACGGATAACTGGTTCACATATTTTTGCAGCATCTCGTTAGGATATACCTCTTTGTGCATACTGCCACTAATTACATGTTCTGATGGCAGTGCATGCACTGGTTCTTCTATCAGAAAGATGTATGGATAAGATTTAGAGAAGTGATATGGCTCAGCTTACCTTTTGCTCCCCTATTAAGGATAAAAACTTTCTGTGACTGGAATTAAGCTGAAAGTGAATACTAATTAAGATCTCATTCTAAATTCAAAGCTAAATGCATAAACTTATTTCTTTTTTTGGCTCTGCAGTCTGAGTATGACACAGTATTAGAAGGAACTTAAAGAGTAACCCTTTAAAACCTGATCCAAAGACTGTTGAAGCTGAGAAGCTATTGAATTCACTTGCTTTTGCATCAAGATCTCAAACAGTAACTCAAAACCAGGCAATACCATTTCAAAGTGCTTTTTTGCTGAATACTCTTTGTCAGTTTTCTAAAGAGATGCAATTTTTTCCATAAGCTGAACCAAACAAAAGAACAGCACTGATTTCTCTAAGACAAATAATAGAAATCCATTTTTTTAAATCTCAGGTAAAGCAGAACGAAGTTGTGGGTGTAAATTAGAATCCTGGCTTGGTAAAGTTCAGTGGGATCTATAGGGAAGCTGTAAAATACTAAAATGTGGTGGAAGTACCCAGGTAGATGACAATGGCGTGCTCTTCAGTTGCATAAGCCATTTTGAAGTTTCTCTCCTCTCTCAGTTAAGTTGGTGAAAAATTTATTAGTACATAATAGTGGGAATAAGCATATGCATGGAAACCTAATAAACAGCTTTCCACTTTACATAGTATAAAGTACTGATAAACTCTCTAAGACCTTCACTTACCAGAGTTTCTCTGAAGCTGATATTTCTCAGATAGGAGCCTGCTTAATTCCATCTTTATTTAGGAAATCTGACACTAAGCTCAGCAAAGAGTGCTTTGCCAAATCTGCATCTGTCTTAGAGTTAATTTCCTGCCCAACATCCATTGTCTTACTGTGAGGGACCAGCACCAACCAACTTCACATTATGAACTTGAAATTGTTTTGGATGCAAGCTGGGTGTAAGCACAGGATTTGGTACTTCTGGGATGCAATTGTGACTTGACTCATCTTTCCATCCTACATGAAGAACTAGAGGAGGCTTAGATGATGGCAGGGTGTGCAAGTGAAAGGGATGCAGCTTTTCTTATCCAACAGCTTTTCATATCTAACTGCTAAGGAATAGATATGTTCGCTTTCCCTTTAATTGTATAGCAGATCAGGCAGTTATAACCCATGAATTGTTATATCATAGCCTTTTACAGATTAGTTTAGGAGTGATTTTGTAGTGGCATCTAGACAATTCTGTTTCTGCTGTCTGGAATTGTCATTAGTCCAAACTATCACACAGAGAAATTCATAGAAATTCAGTTGCTGGGTTCAAAGCAAAGTAGAGGAAAAACCTCTGCACCTGAAAGCTATGTTAACATAAGTCAAACTTAAAACTGAAACTGTCAGCTTCTTCCCAGCTTTTTGGAAGGACAAGTCTTTTAATTAACAGGAAAGGCTTAAAAATCCGAGGTGTCATCTTGTAGCAGTGTGTCGGAGAATAAAGTACAACAGTGCAGGCATTCTGAGAAGAAAAGCTGCTGGTAGATGAAGAGGCAGATAATTTCAAATGCTACTAAAACCCAATCTATCTCTATTAATTTTCTGCTCTAGCAAACTGATATGTTGGAGCTTTTATCCTAAAGTATCCTCACTGTCTCACAACCCATAGAGCAAACTTCCTTTCACCCTCTATTGTAAAGCAAGTGCTACTCCATAAAGAGATTTGTTGGCTAATGAGCATTTTACAGCAAGACTTTAAAGTTTATGCTTTGAGATGAAAAAAAAAAAATCCACATTCAGTAACAGTGGGAGGATTTATGTTGGTAGAAGAGAATTACCAGTTTGGTCACTTCCAATCTGCCCTAATTACTTCCGTATTTGTGAATAGTGCTGTGGGATGTTTAACGACTATGGCAATAAGGACTTTATTTTTGCACCTCATGCTGCAAGGCAAGTATGCAGCACCCTAGAACTGACCCCCATGCAGAACTGCCTGGGATAAAGGTAAAAAGTATTGCACCAGTATCATTATCAGTCTTTGAAAAGCCAGCAGCATGGATGTGTGCCTTGGCAGCCTCCCACCCAAGAGCTGACATGGCTCAATGCTGCTTTTTAATAGTCAAATCTAATAGGGTCAGCATAAGAAGAGCAGAGCGCAGACAGCCTGACAGGCGTGGGCAACTCAGTTTGTTCATTGGTGGTCTTCAGCCTCTCAGACTTATTTCAGTGTGCAAGGGAAAAGATGGAATCTGTAAACAGTCACATGGCATCGGAAAGCATCTTCCTTTTCTCTCGCTCTCTTCTGAGAGGACTGCCATTCTTTCCCTATATTTAAATCAAAAGCAGTCAGTCATGAATGCACATGTGTGTGTAGGAAGGAGTGGGTTTTATTATATCATCACTTACAATCTTGTTTCGATGCTGCTTTCTCCTTTCTGGTGTTTACATGTTGACATGCTCATAATGGCCAAGCTACTTTTACCACAGAAATAAAGGTATTTCTAGCTTTGAAAAAACCTATTTGCAGTTGTTGAAAGGCTCTATTCTATTAGCTCCTCTTTAGTCATTTCCCACCATTTTAGTTCATTGTGTCAGCACTATCTTATCAAAATCTATGTGTCTTTTGTGACAGTAACTTTTGCTTGCATGTAAAATACCCCAGACTAATGTTTTGAAATCTCTTTTCTTCTTATTTTCAAGCTGATTTTGGACTTAGTTTTAGGGTATTAGACCTCAATGAAAGGGAAGGAGTAAATAATCTCTACATCTAGAGTTCAGCTACTTGACTAAAAAATAGCCAATCCGCATTAGCAATTGTGAGAACTGTTTTGGAAGGTCTTTAAACTAACTGTCTTCCTTTCCATTAATTTGTTTCTGATTCTGAGACTCGCACAGTATGCTTAGCCACTTCTACTTGCTGTCCTGTGATAGCCACCCAAGGTCACCTATAGGTCATTATTGACTTGTGACCAGAGTTCCTTCCCCCTAATGTATTTGATACTGCTTTAAAGGCAGAGCTCGGGAAACAAACATCTTCTCTCCTGAGCTTTGTAAATTTTCACATGAGTGAAAGTCTGAAATGCAGAGGCATCATCCAGAATAATCTCTCTCACTAAGGCATGTTTATGATTTGTATTTCTGTGAATACTCTGTCTCCACTTTACTCCTGTATTCATTTACTTAAAAAAAATGTGAAGAGGAAAACATGTACCATGAGATGTCTTCCTAAACCATCAGATTTTGACAGAATTGGGTCAATTTAATGTTTCTAGTGCAGATTATATGAATGCTACTTGAGAGTGTGAACCTGAATCCATACCAGTGGTGGTCTCTGTCAGGCTTCGGCAAGCAGAGAACAAAGAGCTACATGTCTGGCCCTTAGCTGAAAACTGAGCTTTACTGATTTGTGTCTGATACTATCTTAGGCCCTTCAGCTGCACTGTTGCTTCTGAGCATCTCTAATAAATTCAATGAGCTAGAAATTTATGCAGGTGTTTGTCCATCAGGTGTAGATCAGGGTTCTGAATTATAGCCTGATCTGACAGAATGGCATCCAAAACCCTGATGTGATGCGTTCCCATTTGTGGCTCCTCAGACCAGAGGATGATTCCAAGAAGCATACATGGACCACAAAAGGATTCCATCATGCCTGTTTCATTAAATGGTAATAATAATGTATTTCAGTGGAATTCTATTTTGCACATTCTGGCTGATGTAAAGGAGACCTTCATGCAAAATACCCTTGCTTAGGTGTCATGACATCTGAAACATGGGGAATATGTGTTAGAGTAATTCAGTCTAAAACTAACCAGGGTGACTCACAGGGATCACAGAATGGAGTTCTGAGCAGCTACTGAGGGCACATATATTTCATTTGGCAAACAATATTTGATTATGGATTAATTGTGATAATGCAGACAATTATTTTAATAACTTTGGTTAACAGTAACAATAGACATACTGTTTGTTAAATGTATTAACTGAAATTGCAGTAGCTATTCAGACGACATTCATCATAATAGTTGGTAGTGTATGTCCTTCCCTTGTCTGTGGGCTTGTGAGTGTTCTGCTCATTCTGAATGTTGTCATTTTTGCTGGTATTACAGAAAAAAAATGGAAATGTAGGCAGTTGTCAATGACACAAACATCTTCCGTCTTTTCCACTGTCTGCTTCTTGAAAACAGTCAGTTCTGCATGTATAGTCTGAAACAAGGAATTTAACCATGTGACTCCCCCTTTAACTCAGCAAAAGTTATGTAGGTAATTCTTAATTTGAGGGCACAGTATTAACTCCTCATTGACAAGAGTAAGCATTAGTGACATAGTTCTCTTGGCTTTATTGCAACTGCTCCTGCAGCTTCTTACTCATGAGATACAGGATTTAGAATCATGTTGTTAAATATTGTGGAAAACAAATTTTTGTAGTTTATAGTGCTAACCATCAGTTAACCACCCAGATACGGGGTGCCAGTTTATCTGTGAAGTGGTTCTTGATGTTCAAAATCACTCTGTACCCAGCACTTAACAAATACAGGGAGTATTATGAACACAAAGCGAATGGCTTTGGTGATTTTGATCTCCAGAGGAGATCTCCTTGGCATAAGATAGTTCTTGTAACCAGATGGAAGTGTTTTACATCCTACTCATTTTGAACTCCCAGTTCACACCCTGATGATCTGTACATTCTGCACTGAGGTCTGATTGATTATACCGGGATTAATTGGGTTTTAGTCTTCTGAAAACGTTGCAGGTATGCCAGATGTGAGTAAAGTTGTGTTTGACCCTGTCTGTTTCATTGTCCGCTCCATTTCCCTACCAAATTGGAATTGTGTAGGGACAGGTAGTAGTACTGTCTTCAGGAATCTTTATTATAGACAGCTGTCAATGACAGATGAATGCTTTGGCTGTGCCTCTCCTTTCAGCCAAGGAGTCAGTCTATAACTGTAAGGATTTATCTTGAGTATACTGACACGGCATTATCACATCTGTATATGGGCCAGTGGCAGTCCCTATGCCTCCTAGTATATTCTATTTTCTCTAGGCTAAATTTATTGCTCTCATAATTAAGTCCTATTCTGAGAACTTAATGGAGTTGCAGGTTCTGAAAGTAGCAGGAAATACAGCTCCTTGCCAGGAGCTTGCACAGTGTCTGCTCTGGCCTGCCCAGGGTGTAATTTCACCCGTTCTTGAGGGAGGGGTGGCTGACAGAGGACACAGCTGTAGAAGAAACTCCAAATGGGTAGTTTTTATCGTTTGTTCCCTCTCACGTTTGGAATACCTGAGTCACCTTTTGTTCTCAGTCAGTCTTACACCCCTAGTTGCTAAATGGGATCACGTTAATCATGGATGACACCAAGAAATAACAGGCTTACATTGCTTCCAGGTAGAGGCATGAGGTGAAGCTTTCCAGTGGTGAGGGCAGTGAAGCATTGGGGTTGGTTGCCTGGGGAACTTCTGTGATTTCCATTTCTGGAGGATTTGGAGAACCTGCAGGGAATGAACTCACCTGCTAGGAATGACTGAACCATGGTGATTCCTGCCTTGGGGTTGGGGCATGTACTAAATCACCTCCTAAGGTCTGTTGCAGGCCGGTTTTTTGCAATTCTGTAATTCAGCGGTGAGCTGACACTGCTCTGAAATGGCAGAATAAATACAAGCCCAGTCTATTCTTTGCCTGGTACATTAAAAATGCTGCTGCTCTGTGGGTTTATGTGTTCCTTATCCTCCTTCAACTTCACAGTCTCCAAGCAGGAACCCAGTTCACTATTTCTTACCCAGCAAACATGTTAGTACATAACCTCAGTAATTAATTTGGTCCACAATTAATGTATATTTAAAATGGTAAAGGATTCTTTAAAGTATCATATACCTCAAAGTGTGGCTGGCTGTGACAGATCCTGACCAATTTTGAGTATATACAGTGTTCCACTGATTCCAGTTGAAATGGAATGCATTTAATGGTTTTTGTTTTTAAGCAAAATAGCTACAGTTTCAGATTGTAGCCATTTCTTCACCTTAGGTAGTTAATTTTCATTAACCAATTGGGTGTCTCAGGAAATAGAGAAAAAGATAAAAATAGCCTTCAGTTTTGTCTGTTGTCTCTTCTGAGAACAGAAAGGGATTTTTACAAAGTCCACTCAAGTAAATAGAAACATTCTCATCTTTATAATAGGCTTTGGATCAGGTCCATATGTAAGGATAGTTCCCCCCCACCCCCCTTTCCCCCCCCCATATTCTTGAATTGAATGTACGACATATATTTAATCCTGGCAGTATTCTTTATCTCTATGAGAAGTCCTTTTAATTCTCTGTAAGAAAGTGTTCTGTGATGTGGCTACCTGATTTTATTGAAACTCACATGTCAGGAAAAAAAATTATTGCCTTCCCTGTCAAAACTGACAGTAATTACAAGGCCAAATATATTGCTGTGATTGACTTGTAAAACCAAATCTGTAATATTTCAAGTTTGTGAGTTGGCTTGTGCAGCTCTCAGGAAATATAACCCAGTATTTTCTTTGCAAACTGACATCTCTTTATCCGTTTCTTTTATCATCTTTGTTTTTATTTGTGAGAGGGGGGAGCATACAGCATTTATATGGAATGGACTGGATGGCATTTAATGAGTCGGCTTCTGGGGAAAAGTAGCTAAACAGTAGCTAAAGGAAAGCCAGGAAGGTTTAAGCAACGGTACCTTTTATGTGCTCCTCTTTATGCATAATCTTTCAGCAATAAATTCTGCATATTGATTTCTTAATTGTAATGGAAACATACTTGGACAGGAGCAACATTATAGCCTATTTGCTGCCTTAATTTTTAAAGACATTTTAAATTTTAAAATGGATGCTGCACTAAATGCAGGACAGTGCTCTTAACTTGATGTAGAAGCACTTGCTCGTCAAGGCTGTGTTGCTGAGAGCTCTTTCCATTTCAGCTGCCTTCCTTTCTCTTACCTTTGTAAAACCAGAAGAATCTCTAGTTGGTATTTAGGCACACTTAGTGTGTGTAAAATTCAGTTCAGATCAGACAAATCGCTTTAAACTGGTTGGTAAAGAAGCCCCTAAATAGGGTTCTGCAAAAAATAAGTATGAAAGTTTCACTTGTTTATTTGCCTATGAAAAAAAAATCAAACGTGCAATAGTTTCCAGGTTATTAATGAACATTTCTGAGGATGTAGTATAAAGTGATCTTTCTTTGGCTGAAGGGGAAAAAAAAAAAAAGAACACCTACATACCAAATAAATTTATAAACCAAATGCTGGCTTAAAGACTTCTTAAAGGAGGACTAAGAGCACTGCCTGAAAAATAAAGTAAAAAGAGGAAAATATATCTTAAAGATCATGTAGTTATTTAGCTGGAGTGCAAAAAATAAATATATATTAACAGCCACAGAGAGACACTTGGAAGTGGCATCCACAATATTGTGTATTGTTTCGGATGTACAATACCAGGTTATTTCGGAACAGAAAAGACGAAGTTGCCATTACGGGAGAAAATATTCTCCATTTTACTTCATCATTTCCAGTCTGCTGGGTGTTTGGATGGTATTGCTGTTGGGGTTTTAATTTTTCTTTTTTCTTTTTTTTCTTTCAAAATTATTTTATATTTTATTCTAAATCCAAACCACTGAAGCAAAGCCTGGGAAGTAATAATTTCTTTGAATCTTAATACAGTCTGTCTTCTTAATGAGCCTACTGCACTGCCCTGAAAACAGCCCTTTACAAATAAACATGCTGGAAGTGATTTAGCCACAATGTCCAGACTATGTAAACATCTAATTATTACAATAAAATTGTCAATAAATATACATTACTGCTCCCTTTTCAAACGTTAACCAACTTTCTCTTTGCTTGATAAAAAGGTATAAATTGTATTTTTATGTCTCGGCGGGTTTTGTTTTCATTACCCTGCTTGCTGCTCTCCAGACAAAAGAACGCAGACTAATGTCTGAGTTATTCCTGGATGGTGAAAACTCCTACAGTTGTTTATTAACATAAGGTGCAATGTTTCCTTTCATAGCAAAATGAACTCCAAGCTTTCACAACCTGATGTTTAGTCACAGCATCTTCCCCCCCCACCAAAATACGAAGCTATAAAATCTCTTATTGCAGTGCCAGTAACTGTGGGTTAGGCACATCGTTGAAACATACTTATTTGAGGAGAGGACGTAATGCTGCTTTAAAACTGAGAGAGAAGATAGGAAACCACAGTAATTTCCTCAAAAATATGAAGCGGTGCTTTTCAAATTATAGCATCATGTTGACCATAAATGTGGCATCAGCTCCCCCCACCTCCCCCATACGTAGCCCCTTTTCACATTTCTTATATAACTGGAACATTAACATTAGAAAAGCAGAGCGATATTGAATCCTAATGAGGTCTGGCCTATATGCTCCGGCAAGAGAAGAATGAGGATAATTCATTTGTATGCCGCGAAGCATCCACAACTCCGTGAGCATCCCCGTGGCTTCGGCTTGTGGTGCTGATCATCTGTTCCTACTTTAGGGGGTTTCATTGCTCTGAGCAGCATCTGAGCTGGGGAAAAAATAGTTAACCACTTTACTGCTAGCTTTTGTTATATAATGACAATTTAATACGGTGGCTATTTTTTTGTTAACCTGCTTTAAAAAGGTCTTTCAAATGGTTAAATTAATCTTCTGATTAGCTGTGCCTGCCAGGTAAAATATAAGGAGGAAAATGATGTGGAACACAGCAGTGTAAAATGCATTAGCCAGTCTTGGTAAACATGTCTATTTTAAATAATCAATGTAATGACAGGCAGCCATTTGCTCGGAAAATATTTTTTTAAAATACTTTTTATTCTATTGTACTGCCTGTGATCACAATTCTTTTTTTATCCCCTTTTTTTTAAAAAAAACACTGAAGATACTCAGCTGAGCGACATGTTATTTAAAAAAAGAAAACAGAAATGTTTACCAAAATCAAGGTATAAAAGATCCGTGCAAATTGCCATGTAAAATGATCTGCACAAAAAGGCATCGGGGAAGAGAGGGAAGGCTGTGCCAAACAGATGGCACACCCTGCTGTGTTTTTGATTGAAAAAGAAAGGTAACATTTGCAGCCACGTCAAAGAGACAGTGATCAGCTAAACAAATTGGTCTCCGAAGTGCAGCATTGCTGGAGCAAACCCTGCTGCAGGGTACAAGCGAGGTTGTATTTCACAATAATGCCGTGTGTGCGTCGCTGCTCTCCGAAGTGAAGGGAGATGTCCCCCTTTCATCTCTCCACGGCGAGCAAAAGCCTTTGTTGAAATACACTGCAATGTGCTCTGCAAAAGCGGCAGAGAAACACGGACAATGTATGTGGGGGGGTTTCTCTCTTGTTGGTTTTTTTTTTTTTTCCTCTTGGTCATCTCCAAATCATATTCAGGGACAGCCCAGCAGGTTTTCCATTTGGTGTATCAGGTGTCCAGGTCTTACGATGGATAAAATTGCGGTGTGGTTTACGAGAAATGGGAAGGCAATGCCAAATAATCTGCCATTGGAGGAGGAGGCTGTAGCCAGAGAGGCTTGTGCCTGCATGCTGTCCGCAGTACAAACATCAAATGTGGCAGAGGAAGGGTGCGTGGGGGGCTTCCCGCCCCTCTTTTTTTTTTTTGGGCTCATCTCAGCTGGCAGCCTTATTCCGCCTCAGTAAAGACAAGGTACAGAAATGTCCTTTGGGTGACATTCAAAACTCGATATAAATCCTCTGCTTTATGAGACTGCAGTGCAATAAATTACTTAGCCTAATTGTAGATGTAATGAATTACCATAATTAGTCATGGGCTACATTAAATTAATCAGCATGGTACATTATTTTGCTAAATTACATCTTTGCCTTCCAAAGCCACCAGTGCAGCAATCAGTGTTTCTTGCAAGAGGGGAATGATGCTGTAATGAGAAGCCTTTCTGCTCCTAGAATAGTGACAGGATATGAATTTTGATGGGAGACAGAAAGGTTTGGAGACGCTGGAGCCTCAACTTGTGCCTGAAGTGTCTCTCATTGTTAATGATGCTCCAGTCCTCCTGCAGGGGAGCAGTGGGCTGTAGCTTGTGAAGGTTGTGGACGATTCTCCTCACAGGGGAAGAAAAACACTTAGCTCGTGCTTTAAGGCAAATAATATCGCTGATACAACAAGTCACAAAGCAGTGGGGTGGCAGAGAGATAATGTCTCTGGAAATATTAATAGATTTAGAATGTTCTTTTGCATTGGTTGATGAGATTTATAGTTACCAGGTATTTTTTTATTGTTATTATTCATACCATTTGGATCTGAGTTAAAGCCTGTAGCTATTTCTGTTTTCTACTTAAACCTCCAGCTGTTCAGAATCTTGCTGTTGCTTCTCAGTAAGTAAGTCTGGAAGCAAACCATACTTGAGCTGAATATTATTCACTATTCAGCAAAATGTTGTTGGGAGAGCTCCAGAGTCCCACCTGAACACACATGCTCTGTTTGGATTTTTATTCGGGGGTTTATAAGTATATAAAGACTATTATTTGGCTTGATGAATGACAGAGTTTATATTTCAGATGCGTGAATCCCAATTATTTCAGGCATATTTCAGAAGTATGAAATGGCTCTTCTGTTTTGGGTTGGTTTTGGGGTTTTTTTCCCCCTTAAAATAGTCTCTCTACAAGATCTGTCACTTTATTATTTCCATGCTTCAGAACCAGTTTGCTTAAATATTTACTTATGCTCACGATGTCACCAGATGACAGTTCCTGACAGAGATTCATGGCACTGTCCTGCAGTAAGGTTAATTATCCTGGACTTGCAACGAAGGATGCTGTTGTATTGCCATTGTTTTGTTTTTTGGAATGGCAATGTTTGGTGAGCTTCTAGTTTAAAAGATGCATCTGTCGTCTAAAAGCCCATCTGTGTAATGAAATTAGGCTGGGATTTTTGTAGCATTCCGTGCTGGTTTCGTCATCCACCTGCCTGCCCTGACCAGAGAGGAGGAGTAAAATTGCCAGTTTGTAACCAAGATTACAGGAACAGGGAATGGGAAGAATAGACAATGGAGGCAGTGCTGCAGACGAGAGCTAAATCTTTGACTGTGGTCAGGAGAAAGGGACCAAAAGAAAGTGTGGTCACATCTGCAGGGAAAAATGCATAGGGATGCAGAAAAGCTCTGTTTGTAATTTGTGTTTTCATCCTGGTGGGAACCCATTTAATTAGTGCAAGAAGGTATTGAATTTTAGCTTATCATGCATATTGTTTTCCAGCTGTACAGAAGATTGCCAAGTTTCTAATGGCCTGACCCTACTCTGTAAATCAGCAGTAAATTGCAGCATTTACACTGAGCAAAGGCAAAGGGCTCATTCTGTTGGGTTTTCGCTGTCACAGGAACCTGGGCTAAGGGATTAATGGTCTGATGTTAAACATCTGTCCCCTGTCTTTGGGGGGACGTAAACACACAAAGAGGGAATCTAATGCTATCTACTAAAAGATCTTCAATGAGAGGGAGCCCTTGCTAACATTTCCATCCAGTGGCACCTCAGACACATTGCCTCTTTATGCTAAAGCCCCACAGCACTAAGGGCCCTATAAATAGTCTCCATGTGACAGCTCAGAGAAGAAGAGAGGTTTCCTCTAGACATTAGTTGTGCTAAAAGATTCATCATTACCTGCAGTCATGAAATAAATCTTTGATACTTACAACTATAATATCCATGCTCTACGTTTTATTGCAGATATAGGTAGACAGTCATTATTTCTGACACTTTCTCAGCATTACAAGGAGTACTCTAGGGGAACAACTAGTGTACAGTCTTACAGAAATAGATTGATATAACCACATGGAAACCAGTTACTTGCAGTCAATATAATATTCCCTTAATGATGTTAAACAGTTGTGCGGAATCCAAATTTAATGTAAAAATCCTATCTTCGAACAACCAGAGTTATCTCCAAATTAAGTTGCCAGAAGCGAAATTTATTTTTTGTTATATATTGAGAAATATATTACTTGGAAATGTATAATTTTTGTTTGTTTGTTTTTGTTTTTGACCATTACAGTTTATTATTATTTAGGAGCCATTAAAACAAGCCATGGTCAGCAACGATCCCTTTCCAGCCCTTGCAGAAGATGGGAGCACACTATGAAGCAGAATATTAAAGGATACTCTGTGTGGTGGTTGTGTGGTAGGTCCTGTCATCACGTAAATTCTGTGGACAGCAAATAATTTCCCATATGGAAAAAGACATAGAGCCAGTTTAAGAGCAATAAAGAGAAAGTAACTAATTTACTAATTTTGTTGACCTGAGCTCTTTATGAGTGTTAAGTGATAGGATGGTATTCCTGCCTCATTAGTAAGGCACACAGGTCTTGGGTGTGTTTTTGTACTTAGGTTCCCTAAATCCTGCACTGCTCCCTCCAGTAGCACCAAGCACCAGCTCAGAGCTTGCTGATAGGTTTTGGGGACTGACCCACAAACCCAGGGTGGCATTAGAAGTATTTGTGCTTCTTCTGCTTACTGGGATCAATTCTTGGCTCATGAGAGAGGCAGCACAAGATCGGTGTGGTGGCTGCTCGGGGTGCTGTCATTAAACTGAGGACACATAAATGACTCACTAACTGATAGCACAGGCACTCCAGAGCTTTGATGAGCCAGACTGGCCAGCACTTTGGAGAGCAAGCCTGAATTTTTGATTTGTCCCTGGCAGGTGAAGTTTCAAAAACAAATAGGCATTTCGGGAAGAATCAGTCACTGACTTGAACAAGCTTTTTTTTTTTTTTTTTTTAATTTTTTTAAAATTTTTTTCCCTTTTTCTTTTTTTTTTTCTCTTTTTTTCCTCTCTCTTTATTTCATTCTTCAGGTGAAGAGATTAGTTTTACCAAAAATTTGCTCTGTCTTCTGCTGAACATTCCAAGTTTCTCTTGATGGCTCCAGAAGTGGCACTGATGCAAACACCTGTTGCAGTAGGAGGTCTGTGCAACACTACCCACCTCAATTCATGACCTTTGAGGATAAACTCTAAGGACCAGTGTTTTGGGAGAGGAGGAGGAAGTAATATCAAAATGGGGTTTCTTATGCTGTCCTAGAGCTTAGGCAGTGTCACTGATAAGCCAACTGTTATTTTTTAATACTGGATGGCTGGAGACCAAGGAATTGTGATGACCTCAGTGATCTGGTGTGGTTTGTGGCTGCAGGGTCTGTGGGATGGTGGCAGCCTGCCAGCTCCCTGTACATTATTTGCAGGTTGCTGTTTCTGACCAGTGTTTGTTATTGTAAGAGAGTGACACTGCCCATAACTCACCCCTAAGCCTCACCTCGTGGGTGTTGGAGGAGCAGTGGGTACATGCTGGTGCACACAAAGGCGTCCCCACAGGCACGTGCCCACCTGCGCTACCTGCAAAGGGCTGTCCCCGCCTGGGCTCACCTTGGCGTGATTGACGATAATTGGGTTTCAGCTGCCTTCTGATGCAGAAATGCACACCACCACGGCATGGCCAGCCCTGCTCCGCAGCCGTGCCTCCGAGAGGCTATCGATTCCACACTCGTACGGTTTTAAAAGGTCATGGCAATAATTCCGCCTGAATTGTGCTAAGTGAAAATAGTTTGCAGTGGTAATGTGGTTCCTGCTCGCTTCCAGAGTAAACAAAAGCCAGTGTTTTTTATTGTTGGTTTTAGCATATTTTAATTACATCTATTTGCCTCGTTCTCACATCATATCAAGGAATTTTTTGTGAAGTTGTAGGGCAAATGACCTTCAACTTTATGTGACTCTTGGTTCTGTGCAGAGATATTTTATTTTTCTATTATGTAAGATGTGCTGGAAGCGCTTATCATAATATGGTGCTCACATTAAAAATTAAAAGCGTAAGATTAAAAATTACCTTTTTCCTCTAGTTCTGTCATATATCTGTCCATTTTAATAAGACAAACATATCTACAGCTCTATGACTATGGTATTAAATGTGCTTACTTTTTGTAAAATATCATTGTAGTTGCACAAACAGCCTTCCCTGGCTTGACTGAGAACAGATTGTGCCCAAGAAATTGTTTGACTAACAGGCTATATAATGCAATAAGTTAACTGATTAGAATACATAGATATTGCAGCCCAAGTGCCTAGAAAGATGACAGAAAGCTATGGATACTATGGCATAAATTATTTCAATGGCTGTGCTTTGTATTCTGTCTGGTTCATGGGACTTAAAACCAGAGCTAAACTGAAGAAGGAGAAAAAGAAGGTAAGATTTTGTGCACAGACCCTTCCTATCTTCTTATAGTGTTTTTTATTCCTATACTTCCTCTATTTTAAGTTATTTTACTCTGCTAATCATATGTGCATCAAGAGAGATCTTAGATATTCTATCAGCACAGCTTTATGCCTCTACATGGATCCACTGAAAGACAGAGCTGGCTGTTCCCACCCTACAGCACGGGTTTTGCCAGGCTGATGTCCTCTGTGTGAGATTACGTGGCAAAAAATTTTCCCCCAAATCATCTTTAGCATTAATGGTAGGTGACATATGCAGAGATGGAAGCTTAAATGTTCTATGTTCCCATGTGCATCTACTCAGTCCCACTACAGTTGCCATAATTCACTCCACAACTGATTGTTAATTTACTTTAATACACATGTCTGGACCTGATAAATAGTGAGAATGAAAGTATGTGATAGGCTATCCAACCTTCTTCATATAGATGAAGAAATACTACAGAGCTGAAATCCACATGCTCCCTGAACACAATGCTGTATTCTGGTTTTCTATTCGTAGTGTTGTAAATTTGTCAGCCTAATGGGACACTTGGTAAGATGTTTTCCCTTTAAAGAGCTTAATGGAAGTAGGTATTACATTGATCCAAAATCTAGTCTAACATTTCATATAGTGGGATCTGGAATTGTGCAGTTAGCTGCACAGAAGTTAAGTGGTCTTTCGTTCTTTTTAATTTAGACTGAATTTTGCCAACCTGATACTCAACCTACTGTTTATATACGAAATAAATCAGTATGCAGTTTGGCCACAAAATTCCAAGTCATGTTGTATTTTCATACAGTGTAAACACAAGTGGACATGGAAAGTAGGCAGAACACTCAGCCAAACTTTTATCCTCTTTCTCTCTTTCCCTGAAGTGGAAGGGCTGTGGCAGTGGGGATGATATAGCTGCACTAGGATAGACGCAATGGCTCTCAGGCCAATAACATGTTTTTTGACAAGTGAGACATTGACAGAACTAGATCCATGCAGATATCTGGTGATTCTTCCCTAAAATATTCCCTGGCAGTCACTAATTTTCAGGTCAAATGCTCCTTAAGCAGAAGCGATGACTCTATATTTAGTACCACTGATGGATTTTTCTTCCCTGAAGGATAAAGTGAACTCAGTTACTCAGTATGATGGGTAGGAAACTTTGGAAACAGTTCACAGTGTGGACATTCGTGATCAAGCTTATGAGGTCTTGAATGTTGGAGGTTTGAGTTAAACAAGGCTGTTACTAGCTTTGGTTTGGCCACAGCCATAAAAATTTGTGTTTAAAGGCCAAGAGCCAGATGGGTACCAAAATGCCCAGTCAATAAAACTCCTTCTCTGAGACAAATGTGGAAATGGTGAGGTGCATTTTTCAGACTTTGAAATACATATTTTCTGAAGTGAGTTGTGATGTGACGAACATCTGCCTTGCATATCAACCTGGTTATGACAGCGGGTTTTAAATGCTATTTAAGCATTTTTGCAACTGCTTAAATAAGGATTAGCCCTGATTTCTCCACCCTTGCAGTGCTGTTTAGGAAAACTACCATTTTCCCTAGAACTGTTTAAAGCAGTAAAACTGAAATACTCTGGGAAATGCTGAGTTAGGGGACAATGAAGATGAAGACTTGTAAAATCAGTAAACTTGGGGACCTTGCAAGGCACCCATAAAACACCCTTCACAGAACAAACTCTTTGAGAGTGCAGAGTCACAGGAACCCCCCTGAATCATGAAATGCTTTTAAAAAGCTTTTTGTCACCCCATGTGATCATGTCCCACCTCCAAGCCCAGGACGGACAGTGTAGAGCTCAGACAATGCACCCACAGCCCTGAACACATATTGATTTGTGCTGCTGCAGCTCAGTGCCTATAGCCCAGGCTTTTCCCTGCCCCTTTGTGTTACATCCAGGCACTAGGTTTCCTCTGAGAAGAATTGCATTTATTCCAACAAAAGTTATCAATCTGTGACATTGTTTATAATGGGGAGAAAAAGTCAGCATCAGAAATCTTTCCAGTACCATGTATTTCCTTTGAGATTTATCACAGCTTGGATTTCTCTGAGGGTTGACAGTAAGATGACAGAATAAGATGTATTTTTTGTTGTTTGTTTGGGGTTTTTGTTTGTTTGTTTATTGGTTCCCTGTGTATAAAAAAGCTCTATAAATAATAATCACTGATTCAGGCCAGTACAATAATTAAAGACACTTAACCTACTTGCTATAACCATTTTTGAAGTGGTGTTTTCCTCTCTGGTTAATTGAGGGGCACTGGTGCTGCTGGAAGAAAGAAGTCAGAAGTTTAGAGCATGTTGGTTGTGTACTTAGTGAACTTCTGCTGCAGGGAAATGTCAAGGTCAAAACATGATTGAAGAACCTTCTTCCTCTCTTGAAGTCACTGTTCCTGTATGATATTGTTTTCCACTGTAGAAGGTTCTCTTAAAAATGAGGTTGAGATCCCTAAAGAAATTGCTTCAATCAGCAACAGTGCTTAATGACTGTTAATGGGAAGTGAAGATAGGATAGTAAGTGTTACTTTGATTAATAAGAGAACTGCAGAGAATTTAAATTGTGCCACTGATGGATTATTTTCTTCAAGCTTGATAAGCGCTTCTCATTTGTTCTTAAATTTGGTCAATACTGTTAAAGACAGCAAAATGAAGTATAATTAATTCTATTACTGCTACTCAGACCCAGAGTTACTGGGAAACAGATTGCGATGCAGACAACAATGCTGGGTAACACTTTTGACAGGTTTATCATGTGAGGACCTGTCAGCCCTCAAAAGCAAGGAACTTTTTCTCTTCCATGGTTAGAAACTGCCCAGCACCAGCTGCCTTTCCTAGTGTGCGTCAGTCTATTTTACTTGGCCGCAGAAATATTTGCAGGAGAGAAAACAGATGATTCTGAAGTACACAGACAAAGCAAACAGCTCCAGCTACTCCCTCACCTGATACACGGGGATAATGTTGGATTTTGGGTGTATCACTACAGGTACTGAGTTTGCAGTAGTAGCACTTTAAAAAGTAGCTGGGATTTTTGGAGTGCCATGATACAGTACTAAGCCATGTGAAAATTTAAGATATTAGAAGACTTTGGAGGAAAGGGTGAGATGAGTTTTTTCTACTCCAGGATAGTATAACGAGTTATTTGCAGACCCTGTGTCTTTTGAAATTAACCCCTCCATACACTATTAGGATCCAGTGACTGAGACATTATCCCAACATTTTTTTCCCTAAGATACTTTTTGTTCACACATAATATTGTGTGTTTCTTACCAGTCTTGAGGTCCAGCATGTGTGTATACACAATGGATTCATATGGTATGTTTAATAAATAATGTAGCAGCACCTAAACACTACAGCTAGGCCCTAGTTATGTTACAGATTGGCAAATGTTACAGTCTTCCCTCAGAAAGGCTCTCACACGTGTCCTGAAGGGAAGATTTCCTTCCCTTGGAGCAGCAAGTCACTGAGATCTGCAGAGGTCTCCAGTCACGTGCGTTTGCACATCTCTTAGCACAGTGGGATGTGATCCTACTGAGGCTGGAAAATGTTGATCATAGCTCTTTAATGAGAAGGTGGCATGGAATTTGTGCTGGTGTTCATTTAAGTTATCATTATGCAGGATACCTATTTGCATGATACAATAAGCAGGGAAAATACACTGAGAAGGGCAGTTTATTCAGAGACCTTTGTGTCACTTCTGAAATCAGGTTTTAGCAAGAGGTGATCAGCAGCTCATCCATTCTGCCGTCGCAGAGGAAATCCGGGCTGTGTGCAAAGGAATAGGGAAAATGTTCCGTGCTTTCATTAGCGGTGGCTGCAATTACCGCTTAATTTAACAGACTCCGCCTACTTCAGGGTCCATGCTTCTCCAGTCCTGACTGCAGAAAGTCATTGTGTGAGTTATTTCAAATTAATTTGAAACCAGAGTGTGTTGGCTAATAGTATAGTTATAAAATCAGTGAAGGTCTAATTCTGTTATTAAAAATGTAAAGCTTATGTATTATGAATAAAGAGTTCATTCTCTTCCAAGGATATTCCATAAACATAATTTCTAAAAGTATTGCAAACACTGAAAATGTGTTTCAAGCATGAATTTAGGGGCAATGGTCTGTACTCTGGAGTGAAAAAATACATTAAAAGCCTAAGGTGGAAGGTCATGTTTAAAACTTAGAAGCAGAGAACAAATTCCTTTGCCTCTGAAAGCCCCTGTTTATAGCTCTGCTGACATTTGGTGCAGCAAAAGGAGAAACTGGAACATCTTTCATTCACTTGACTTGTTTGCAAATGCTTGAGGGTGGCTCATAGGGAATGTGGTGGCCTGACTGAATCATTTCTTCATTGATATTTTTTTGCAGATAACCAGGCTAAACACTGACCCTAATTACCAGGCACCCTTTATTTCTATAGGGAAGAATGTCAAGGGTGTCATAATCCTGGCGAGTTAAGTGATGGCACCCAGCATACAAAAAATAGCTGTGCCAGAGCACTGATGGTCTTTGTTTTTAAGGCAGCTGCAGAGAGGTGTGTGTGTATCCAGTACACACAGTGCATTACACAGGTTTTAAGGAAAACACAATTAGTTCCAACCATGAGCCTTGTGCATCATTTCTCTTTTTACAGAGGACCATTTGTCTAGATGGGCCAGCAAGTTTTTGAAAGATAACAGCTGGCATTGTATATTGCCTCTAATGCACCAAAGACAAAGAAACTTTAGATTATGTGTATAATCTGTTGAACTAACCAGTGATTTGAGGCCAAATAAACCTTTCTCCTTTCCAGATTTTTCTGTTTTTCCATTTTAGTATCTGTCATCTTGATACAAATCTCCACACATGCCTCTAAGTGTGTGTATTTGTTTGTTGCCAATGTTTTGTTATACAGCACCGTGGAATTTATATTGGATAACTTGTTTGCAAGTTGATTCATGGTGGAAGAAAGGTAGGTCTTATATTCCCCTTTACAACAACTGTCCTCCAGAATTAAGGGAGGATATTTGAAGGATTGTGGTGCTGTAAATGTACTTTTCTGAAGGTACTTTAATAGTGTCTGGTTTTTCATAAGTTAAGCTAAGGCTTTGATAATGAAAGAGAGCCTCACATGTAAAGAGAGGCCTGATTAAGAGAGGAGTACTGTTTGTTACAGTTATGTGGGTACTTGACTATCATATAAGTTTATTAAATCAGATAAAATTTCAATTTACACCACAGTATTCTATGAAATATGGAGCACACAAAGCTAATAAGTATGCCATTTTCTTTCATATATGAATTGTGTTGTTGGTTGTGTTAAAGCTGCCATTTTCAGAAGCAAAATTATTTATGCTAGAATAGTAATTTCCTGTCTCACAGTTAAATTTTGTGGAAGTTAATTACAGATTGAAATAAAATGAATGTGGTATAAAAGCTAGTAAAATGCCAATATAGTGTTATATATTGTTGGGATAGAGAGGATATATGCATGTCTTTATATAGTACAGATGTGTGTATGCATATTTGAGTTTCTGTTCACTGTGAACATAATTTTTTAGAAACAGAGTGACACTGTCCTAATCCAGTGTGCCTGGGCTTTGTTCTGTTGCAGAGAAGTTACTTGTTAAGTTACTTGTTTTTAGGCCTTGTTGTCCATCATCTTTCTAATTTGCATTATGGATTATAGTGGATTCCATAATGTTTGCAAAGTCAAGAAGCAAAGTCAGTCAAAGTTCATTTTTCCCCTTGGTATCAAATCTTAGTATTTGTACTTTTCCAAGTGATCTCAGTTAAATGAGGTTGATGGTGCTTCAGTTTATCTTCTGTTGTTTCACCCTACCTATTATTTAGGAGATCATAACTTATTTCTTCTTAGCATATCAGAAAACACTCAGGACATGCCTGAAGCTTGTGCAACTGTAACTGTATTACAACTTGCTCAGTGAGCTATTCTGTTTTGGTGGAATTGTTCTTCTAGACTTAGAGTCCTGAGGAAGAAAATATTTCTATTTCTTCTTTGCCAAGTGACCAATCTGAGTTTTAAATTTCCCTGTCTGCTCCTTCCTGGCTTCTATTGTCATTGTATTTTGCCATCACATGCAAGACTTGGCAGGATTATCCCATTAGGACAGTGAGTAAGGTGAGTGGTACTGTCCTGCAAACGCATAGTCAAGAACTAGGAAAGGAGTGAAGCGTCCTCTTTTGAGTAAAAATGAGTTAAAGTAAACAGAGAGGGTGACAGTTCATGAAAGGCATGTTAGGAAACCCTGTTTTGAGCTTGGGGAAAGCTGGATTCGACTTGGATGGAGGAAGGGATTGTCAGCAGTCTTGGACATGATTTTCTTTACTGCAGTTGCATTCAGCAGAGTTCTGGCATCTTTTGGGTTGGAGCTCTGGCCCATGGGATGACAGAGAAGAAAAAGCCGTGAAGAAAATATGGTCAAAATTTCAAGAGGAGTTGGGTGGTTTTGCTGTCACACTGTATGAATTCAGCAGGTGGGAGAAACTACAGAGCTGCAGAAGTAAGTTTCTCTCCCCATCCTGTTGCCCCAAGGTGCAGCCCTCTCCTGCTGGTCCTTTTTTTTGCCTTGTTCTGGTAGCACCATCACTTATTGGTAGGGAAACTGGAATGTTGTATCAGAGCTCCTCAAGATTTTACATCCCCCTAAGTCCTGCAGACATCTAGCATACAAATTATCATGGTGATCAGCAGGAAGCAAACTGAAGAGGGAACAGAAATCCCTGTCATTTGGATGTTACATAGTCACTCTTGGCTGGAGAGATCATTTTCTTGTTGCTTTATTGCCAGTCCTGCCCTTAGCTGTGTGTCATCCTCACGGGCACACTGTAAGACACTCAGACCTTGTAATGCTTTTAAACTGACGAGGGTGCAGTAGAGCAACTTGGGATACATCACACAGTTTCCAAAGGGCTTTAGGCTGTCGTTCATGGCTTGTGCTTCATAAAGAAGATCTCTTTTTGTGTAGCCTGACCACCATTTTGGAGCAGGCTTGAGAATGTTATCACAATTGGCTTGCTAGGTGAAAGGCTTTTTCTATTTAGCTTTTAATAGAGCAAAAGTGACTCTAAATTTGTTAATATTCTTTAGGTTATATAGGACAAATTACAGATAAGTGAATAAGTAATGAAATTTGTAATGAGAATTTCTCAAGTATGAAATGTTGGCACAAATTAATTGCGGGATTTTACAGCTATTATAGTTTATATCATAAATGCAAAAATGACTAGGGCTTTTTAATTACAGCAGGAACACACTAAATTTTTATGGAGTGCCATTTTGTTAAAGAGGTATTTTAAGCATTAAGAGCAAATGCCATCCGTAACAGTGAGCCCAGATATCTGTGCCACATCAAATAAATACGTTATTGCTGTGAAATTGTTCCTCAGATACTGTAACTGACACAAAGACTAATGAGAAGTCTCTTTGCACACCTTCAGTTTACTGTGCCTTTTTCTGCTGGTCATTCTTTTTCTTAATTACTGTGTGTTTGCAAAGGGTCAGAGCAAATCCCTTGGAAAAATATTCAGGGCTTTTTAAGTTACCCTTCAAAGCAGCACTGTGAATAGCAAAATGTTGGTGTCTCAGTAGAAGTTAATGTTATTGAGGAGGGGAGGAGGGAGGATGGCTGGATGCTAATTCTTATTAAATATTTGATGTGCAGAGAAATCTAATACAGTGGAAACTCAAAGAAATCTCATTACTTGGTGGAATACATTGCATACTAAGATAGAGATGACTCAGACTTGAAAACTAGCAGGCAGATTTAGTAAGGAAGCACATTTGAAGCAATGTCCTGCGGTTCTTTTCCATTTAAATAAGAAATCTACATATTGTCTGCTACCTTGCTTATCTGGACCATTCTCAGAGCCAAGAACATGTTTTTAAAATGTCATTGCATGCTATATTCCTCCCTGGTGATGTTTTAAGCTTTCCCTCTCCTCTGTTTGCACTGCTGCTCTCACAGCTGTCTGGCTGGACAGCAATAGGTGCCACAGATACTCCTTGCTTGCACGTAGCTCCGAGGGTCCCCCTGAGCTTCTCCTTCCCCAGCCAATAAATATGTTCCACTCTGAGGCTGATGGTTTTGCTTAAGCACGTGAGACTGCAAACTCACATCCTTTTTCAGTGCCTCTTCAAACACACACCGTGTCACAGACTGCTTCCCCAGTTAAGGTCTCTAATCCATCACTCACAATTCCTTAAGGGGATTAATTAATTTTAAAAATGGTTGTGTTTCTAGGTATGCTAAATGTCCTCCCTCAAGGACAAATGCTCATCTCTTCATTTGCACATCTCTCTTGATTTGTCTCACTGGAGTGGCTGGTATTATGCCTTGTACTATATGATCCCAAACCCATGCTTGGGAGGAATGGTAAATGAACTGATCATCAGAGAGCTCGCTCATAATTAGCTGGTACCCTTTTCCTGAAGGTGAGGCTCACTGGAGTGGACGTGGCATGTAAATATGCTGCTGTGGCATTCAGGGGTGGGTAGGAAAGTTTGAGAAAACATGCTCTGACAAGGCACTGAGCTGGCACTTAGGAGTGCTGGATTTCACCTTAAACTCTGGCACTTGTTGGACTAATGTGCCCTTTCTGTTGTCACAACTCTTTTCATTATCTGCAGGTTTTTTATGTGATTTGCTTTGTCATCCACATCCCAAAACTGTGATAGAAACACTGACACAATGACTGGCTGTCAGTGTGCTTCTGTCCCTGAGACATGTTCAGAAGGAAGTTCTCTCCCATGTCTGGATGACCACACTGCTCCCTCAGCCTTGTTGGTTGCAGGCTGGTAGCTCCTAGCTACAGCTGGAAAACATTTCCTTTGCCAGATCAAGGCTTTGACCCGAGTTTTTACTCATCCTTCTGTCTTCTAGGCTGAGAAATCCATCACCAAAAAACTACAAACAAGTCTCCCTTTTGCATTTGAATGCTTCAGCACTCCCAGTGGGATGGGAAGCTGAGATAAATTTATACAAGTTTAACTTGGTGAAAATAGGACAAGAAAAATCTACCCTGGGAAAAAGAGATGAACATCTACATCCTAAACCTCACAGAGAAATAGGGATCTTTGTGTGGTCACTTTTGACAGAGAGGAGTGTTACCTCTAGGATTGCTAGCACATCCAATCACTCAGATGTTCATCAGTTGTCTACTGGTGCTGTGGCCTGACCACTTGCACTGGGGCTGCTCAGCCAGAATTTGTTCCAGCTGATCCTTGTCCTAACCCCCATTTCTGTGAATTGTGCAGGAGCTACAGCCTCAGTTAACTCCCCCATCCTATTTCCACAATGTGGATTGGATAAATGTTGCCCATTCCATTTCTGCTGCCTTATCAATCTCATTCCAGCATTCTTCTTTCAAGGCCTGATGACAGACTCCCAAACTTGCTTGTTTTGTGCTTGTGAAAACAACTCAAGGTTAGGTAATTCTCACCCCTAAAGTTTTTTGTCTGGAAGGTTTTTTTCATCAATATGTCATTGTTTCTCTAACTGAATTTCCTGTGATCATTCCTCACCTTCTCTCTTCCTGGTTCCTTAATTGGGGAAAAAAAATGAAAAAAGAAAAGAAAAAAGGAAAAGGAAAAAGAAAAGGAGAGAAAAAAAGGGAAAAAAAAAAGAATGAGAAAAAAAAATCACATCAAGTGTTGATTTTCTCTCAGTAGGGTGTAAAGAAGGGCTGGAGTGTAAAGAACAGCAGAAGTTGCTGGAGGGATGACCTGTGCCTCTGACTGAACGTAGTCTGGGCTGGCTGTACTGGCCAGCCAGGCAGGTTGTGCCTGCTTCAAGTAAGTCCTGTGAAACATCTCCCCTCTGCTCTTTTCTGCAGTGTGAGACCTGATACAACAATACAGTAAAACCCTGCAACAACAGGGCTAGGATTAATCTAGCTGAGTAAAATGAAGAAGCTAAGCAATAGGAGAACAACTAAACAAAAGTCACACCAAGATTACATCTGTGTATACACTTGCCATTGCTGGAAAAATCTACCTCATCAGACAACTCCTGAAGGATCTTGCTCCTCTCCATATGGGTACAAGAAAAAAATACATGTTCTTGCAAATTACATTAAAATAGGAAGAAGAGATGTTTGCTGAAATGCTCTCATTGTAAATGAAGGGCTTTATGTTTACACAAAAACCACTCTTGGAAAAAAGTAATTTTGCTAATGAGATATTCCCGTATCTCATGGGGAGCTTTTCATTGCTAAGGCACTGTTTCAGATCCAGCACAGAGCTACAATAAAATGCAATAGCAACTATCTCAGAGGAGCTAATGGCTGAGCTAGCTCTCCAGCAGCAGTGTCTGTGCACCCCACCCACCACATAAGGTGACAGGGATGCACAGTGTCAAAATGACCAGTGGTGCTGCCTGGGCAGCTGGAGTCACGAGAAGTGAGACCTCGGTGCTCACCCACAGAATTTCGGTGCTGTTACTGAACGTCCAGGGTGTTGTGCACATATCTCTGCTTTTTACCAGGCTTGCTGACATCACCAGACTTGTTGCTAATGAGGGAGCTGACACGTCCCAGGGGCCTCTAATTGTCAATAGATTTTCCTCAGGAGTTGTGGGATCACCTGGCTAGTTATAACAGACTGGATGGCCTACCATGTACCCGAGCCATCAGAGGCACAGCGGATGGCTCTGCTGACTCACAGATGTGTGGTGGTGAATGTGAGAGGTTTTTAACACACCAATCCTGATCTCAAACTGACTTGGTTTCCTTGCTTTGGCTACCTTTGCTAACACAAAGCCTTGGAACTTTATCCAGAGGTGTTTGATCAGACTGATCCCTTTTCCTGTCCAAACTTAGCTGGCCACATCAGAGAAGTTAAGGACCAAGTAGGTTTGGCCATTTAGCAGTTGAGTTCCAGGGCAGGCTTCCCGTATACTGAGAAGAGAAACATTTGTTCTACTGCTGCCTTGCTGAGCTGTTCTGTGGAGAACCCTCTCAACACAGCTGCTGGTGTCTTTCATTGGTACCAATTAAATTTTCATATGATGTTTTATAACCATAAATATACTCTACAGACTTGCACATAATTCCTCTGCTACTTTAACTGCATTTCAAAGCCCTTTTCAGCAGGCTTATCTTTGTTTTGCTTGTGCTGATTAAAAGGCGAGATATATTTTTAATAGGGTAAGTAGTACCAGAGAGCACACTTCACATAAAAGAAAGAGAAATGTAGTCAAACCTTTGTTATCCAAGTTGAGTCAAAGACATTGAATTAATTCGGCTAACCAAGGTTTCAAATAATTAATGGGATTTTCAGGCTACTGAATACATCAGGGACTCTGAGTTTGTTCTGGGCAAACAAGATTTTTTAATGATTGAACCTCTCACTGCAGGTAAGAAAACAGCAAGTGAGAAGATCCTCTGCAAAAAAATTAGAAGGCTAAAAATCGGAATTTGAAATTAAAGACTTCTCTGGAAGTGTTTCTGAGACTCAACGGGCCAAAAATAGCCTCGAAGCAGTCAAAAAAGAGCAGTGCCATCCATCTGGGCAGACCTCATCCTGAATCTACCAGCATGACTGAATAGTTCCACAGAGATGCTGGTTTCTTGTAAAGACTGTTCCACGTTTTTCTTTCCCTTTTTCTCTCTTTTTTTTTTTTTCTTCTTTTTCCCCTGTGCAGCTTATTCCTCTCTCTGGACTGTTTTTTCCCCACAAATAACCCTTAATTGTTTGTTTTCCCTGCAAACAGTGAAGAGAGCCATATTGCACCATAAAAGTAATGTCATGTGGATTCCCATCTCATCAACTCTCCGTGACTTCTGAGTCATGCCTGGGTAGTTTTCAAGTGCGACTACAAAATTAGAAGACATTTCCACAGAAGTCCTGATTATTTATTGGAAAGAGGATGCATTTTTCCATATGATACTGGCACTCTGTGACTAAGGGGTTTTGAGGGGATCTCCATTCATTGCTAGAGATCGAAGGAGGTCTGGAGTTGATCATGACTACCAAGGAGGACACAGAGCTGGTGCATTCTTTTGAGAAGGTTATGGGACCACCTTTTGCCAGTCCACCAGTGGAGGGTGGTCACAACAACTTACCAAGAGACCGCAGTGGCCTGGAAAAGCAAAGATGGTTGTGACAGGAGGAGCAGCTGATGTGCAGAGATGAACTGTATCAGGGTAAGGAAATCATTGGTTCCAAAATGATAAAGTGGTCTTTAATTGTCCACATCTCAATGCCTAGGGGAGTACTGCCAGGGAAACTAGAACAGAAGGAAATGCTGCTGACATTATAATAATGTGCGGCATGTGAAACCACTGAGGAAATAGTTAAGTGATGCCTGTGCCAAGGCCACAGAGTGAAATGTTACTACACCATGGGGTGGATTAAAATATGCATTTTCTCCTAATTGAGCACAGCGGACTCAGCTGGAGGTCCTGTCAGGAGAAGAGGAATAATTTGTCACAGCAAGAAATGTATAACTTGACAGAGCATCTATTAGACAGTACAGCAAAAAATAAAGTAAGACTTGTGCAGCTTTTCTTTATGCTCCAAACTCTTCGGCATAGGCACCCACACACTGTAAATATATTTCAGACTTGTTGGCAATGGGCCAACCTGGTTGTACCAGGCTTGCTATGCTCATGGCTATCATCTCATGATGACAAGAAGGTTAAAGTCTTTCTGGTTAGATCAGGTGATGCTCAGAAGCCTGAACTTTAGTTCTGGTCACTGCAGCACTTCAGAGAATCCAATGCCAAATCTAAGGGTCATTTCCCAGGACTGTATGCCACAGAAGCAACCTGTCACATCCATCCACGAGGCTGTGTGGCAGCTAAAACCAAGTAACTTCTATTCAGGCACATGCTCTTTATCTCCCTGAAAGGAAGAGCTCTGACTGACAGGGTAATTCATCATTTACCTGAAGCACGAAGGAGTTGCCTGAAGGAGCAGAGCCACACACATTATTTTCACACTGGGGGAAGCATATGCCCTGTGTGACATCCAATGTTTTGAAAAGTTTCTGTAACCCCAAAAAAGAAATTCTTGGTTCTCTAGGGAGTTGTTATTGGGAATATTTGTCACATACCATGCCATGTTGTAGTGACACAATGGGCAGCCATTTCCAGCATGGATGTAGTGGTAGGAGGAGCAAATGGACTGGGAAAACCCCAGTGACACTGGGAGATAGCAGTGGAGAGATCAAAGGACTGGTAAAGGATTGCAAAGGATTGCCATGCCTTGCATGAATAGTGCAGATCACTGCTACCCACATAATTTGCTTTTCAGTGGGATCACAGGGATCCTCTCAGCTCTTGGATACTGCCTGAGTAATTCCTGCTCACCAAATTGTGTGGGGCTGGTTCTCTTTAGTGCCTTCACCAACCCCAGGCCCTCAGAGTGTCCAGCATGGAAAACTGACTCAGGCTTTACAGGTCATCCCAGATCCTTCCCAGACAGGTCATCCAGGCCATGGTGACAGAAGCTGTTCTTAGATGGCATTTTCCCTGCCTACAGCCAGACGTATGGTTTTGATTCCTGCACTTGGCCATGGATTCCGTATTCCCAGGAGGAACCCTGAATGCACCCTGTGTTTCACAGTGATAGAAGTAGCTGCTGTTACACATTGTTGTGCTTGGTGGGAAAAGTAGTTGAGGCCCAAAACTGTACTTAAAAAAAATTTCTGTACTTATTACAGTAGCATTCAGAAATCAGGGTCAAAGCTCTATGCATTCTTGCTTTAGTCATGGTACAAACATGGTATAAATACCATCCCCGCCCCAAAACACTACGGGGGCTAATGGTCACTCTCAGTGTGTATGATTCATCCTGTCTGCACTCACAGAACAGTACTGGGACTGTGTTTTGGGAAAGTTGTGCTATCTCTTCCTGTTTTGCATGATATTTGTTCTGCAAAGGCCAGCTTCAAGTTTTCTTACTTCTCCTAAGCATCATAGAATTGCTTGGGTTGGAAGGGACATTAAAGATCATCCTGTTTCAACCTCCCTGCAGTGGGAAGGGATACCTCCCATTCAGACTACGTTGCTTAAAGCCCCATCCAACCTGATCTTGAACAGTTCCAGGAATGAGACAGCCACAGATTCTCTGGGCAACTTATTCCAGTGCCTTACCACCCTCACAGTAAAGAATTTCTTTCTAATATCTAATCTAAATCTACCCTCTTTTGGCTTAAAGCCGTTGTCCTATCACTACATGCCTTTACTGGGATAATCAACATACACATTTCTTCGCCTTTCTTTACTTGTGTTTTGCTCCTCACCCACTTCTGCCAAGTCTACTCTTGCCAAGGCCACCTAAGAGCCACTATGGAATATATAAGAAAGCTTATGCTGTTCCTGTAGTCAAAATTAATTTGGTATGGTCAGATGGCTTATGGTGCTGTTGATATCTGGATAAGACTGGAGACGTGGAGCTAAGCACTTCCTCACACGCAATGCCATGCAAAGTAAAACAGATATGCTTAATTCCTTTGCAGTGGCATGGGACAGGGTAGGCTCACAGACTGCACAGATCTTTCCAGCATAAGCCATCTGCAGTCTGTGTTGGAAGTGGATATGCTGTTTATTGCTGAGCAGATCATGGTAAAATTTGAGTTACATTGGGATTGCTGGAATAGACAGCCAGTGAAAAACACCCCAACAGCAATGTTTGTATTTGTCCATGCATTCATTTATTTGGATGCATACTTACTGTGTGCTTCTTTGGCAGGATCTCCCACAGAGAGTCTTACCCATCTGTACTTGCACTTTTTGATGTTACTAAGTTTTTCTTTTTTGATCAGCTCTTTTTTTGGTGTCTTTTCTCATCCCTTTTTGTGAGGAAGCATTTGTCCTACTCCACAACGATTTTTTTCCCCTTGCTGTGTGTAGCAAGGGTGGGATGTGGTTGCAAATTCATTGTAATCTTTTGTACCTTTGAGGTCAAATACTTGCTACTTCCATATTCTATAAGTCTTAAAATTTTACGTTCTGTTTTGATGGATATTTTATGTTCAAAATCATAGATCATAGGTCTAGGCCTGTTTTTGACCTTCTGCTTATTTAAAATTGAACAAACTCATGGTCATTTAGACCAAACTTCTATGCTACAAATAGCTGTCTTGAAGTGTTTTGGTACTTATCACAACTGTAGCTGATGTGATGTTGCTCTAGAGCCTGGGACTATTTGCTATAGAAATGTGTCCCTTTCATGCAAGGATAGTTTGTCCTTCTATATTTGAAAGCATTGCTTACTGCATGGTGAATTTGAAATTCTTCTAATGATATGTTTCCTTAGTTTCAGCGAGTAAGATGCTGATCTCTAGCCATAACAAAATCCAGCCATTAAATGAGTGGCAGACACTATTTTAATTCCCATAGATTGTCTTTTTCAGGCTTTCCAAAGGTGATTTTTGACTTAGCCTGTTTCTGGGTTTTACTGGAGCAATCAATTCTTATTTCTTTTCAGTCTACTTCATCAGTTAATGAGCATTGCAACCTCAGTGCCTTTTACCTTTTCTTCTTTTTTAAATAATGCATATCTTTCAATGCCTGTGTTTAAGGCAAGATTACTATTCCAATGTGTTTCTATTGTTCTTATCATATCCTTTTCTTTTGTTCTGCACCAGAGAGTCTCATTCCTATATGTATCTGGTCTTAATGCACAGCATTTCTCTTGATTTTTTCTGTTTTAATCCAGTTTTAAATAGCAAATTTCATTAAATGTATCACACAAACATTTATTCCTCTCTTCAATATTATTCCTGTATTCTCTTGCTGCCTATTCCTCTCCCCTTCCGTGTCCTATTACCCATTACAATAATCTCATTTATCTGATTTTCCTTTTTTTCCTTGCATTAGAATCAGGCATGGAGATGGAATATCCCAACCCTCTCCCCTCTATTTCATGTTTAAATCTTTTGTCAGTCATGCAATTGCAATCCTAAGAGTTCTCCACTGGAAGCTCATTCTTGAGAGCAATCCTCACACTGTGAACCCCTTTTTGGGAGCTCACACATCCCAGAACTTTGTTCACAGTACTGGCCCACGAGCTTATCCTAGCTCTTGAGTGCTGCCTTTGCTCTTTGCCTGCTGAAGGACTCCTGTAACTTCATTCATTTCTGCATGCATTTCTGCATTCATTTCACCTGGAAGCCATCCCTGATCACCACTAATGTGACTATGGCAGTCACAGAGTCATGAAGTTGGTCAGTTGTCTTTCTTTCTAATCAGGATCTTGTCCATCCCTACTGCACACCCTTGTGCCTGCTGCCAGCAGCCATTCTTTTGTCTAAATCTGATTTTGACCATGGTCTTCCAATTGCAACTCACGGGTCACAAAGACTTTTCTCTTTATGTGAGCAAAAGTGCCAACGAAATCCTGGAGTTTCTCTTTTTTTTTTTTACAGTATCCCATGGATCACCTGTGTTCTTTATTTGATTGCTGCCTCTTTCTCTAGTCTGTTGGGGCTGCTCTCATAATTTTTCTATTCATACTCCTCCCTTCTTCCAGTGGAGCAAACCTGTGTCTCTTTGCTTCTCTTTAACTGATCTTTTCCTCATTTTTTGATTCCTTGGTCTCACCTTCAAATGCACCATCATCTAAAGATCTGCCTTTTGAGTATCTTGCCCAGAACTTGTGTGGTGTCTGACATCCCTTTTTCATCATCTGTTTAAACACCCACTTGAGATCCACCCACATCTCAATATCCCAATACCTACCTCTCAGAGTTTTTGAAAATCAATTTGTGGTCTCTTTCTCCTAACACAGACCAAAACTGCATGCCCTCTCCAGAAAGTGGGAGACATTTACCCATAAAACTGCAGTTACAAAGCCAAGGGCAAAACTGGGCTACTCCATTGGGAGTGCACTTCAGTGATGTATTGGTGGGTGGGCTGGTGGGGAGTTTCATACACTTTCCCTTTGCTGTGTTAATTGTTTTAGTGCTAGCAGGAATAAAAAGTAGTAAAAGTTTATTTCAAACACTAAATCAAACAAATGTGCTATAGGCACAGTTCAGGAATTAAAAAATCTAGTAATACATCTTGAAAATGTTTTTAAAAATATTCCGCTTAGTGCCATTTCAGGGTATGAATTATTTTATGGATTTGGGTTCGCTTCTGTTATTAAGCACATTTGCTTGATTCTAAGAAGCCTCATTTTCATTCCTCTGATCCTATTATCTGTTGCCAGCATCACTGCAGTGCATAGCAGAGGAGTGAGGTCTCATGTCCAAAACTTGAGGTTATTACTTCAGCTAGAAGTAGCAGTGAATCCTGCTCCCATTTGTATATTTCTACAAAAGTAAAACTAAACACAGAAGAAATAATGACAGAAGACATGCATGCAAGAGGACAGCTCTACAAAAGTAACTCCCCCAAACCAAACCAAACCAAACCAAACCAAACCAAACCAAACCAAACCAAACCAAACCAAACCAAACCAAACCAAACCAAACATTACCACTTTAAGTGGCAGTGTCAAAATATTGGCAATGTGGTAAATATTACATGCATCTTAAGAAGAATCAGCAAAATATTGTGCAACTTTTCCCTTTCCCCTAGCATTTTTACTTTCCTCCCTCTTCCCTCTTCCCTCTTACTCTCCACTTGCAACAATAAGCAGTTTGGTTGTTTGAGACTTGTTTTCCCTTATCTTTCTAGTTGTGCATGTGTGTATTTTTAAATGGGTAGCTCTCACTTTATGCCACACTTGAATTACACTAAGAAAAGGAATCGTCCTACTTAAAAGAGCACAAAAGGGTTTTGCAAGGGAAGTATTTGAAGAGGGATATGTCAAATTAAATAAAGACCATTGTTAAACGCTTTTTCTCTGGTATAGTTTCAGTTCTGAGAAGAATCTAAATTTAGACTCTGAGCAGTAGGTATGGTTTCATATGGCATATTGTATCGAGTCCTACATTTGAAAGAAAGATTTGTGTTGAGGAACTGGCCTAAAGAGCTTTTAGAAAAATACTGAGTACTTTATTTCTATTGTTCAAGAACATGTTTTCTGTTGTATTTTGTCATGTGCTGGCCTTTAGTGGATGGGAAAGGATACATCCAATGACACCTCTAAGTCAAATAGCTTCTTCTGGTGCAGTCTGGTAGTGATCCCAAGCCAGCTGAAGTTCATATGCAATGGAAAGCTCTTTTTGCACAAGCAAGGACAAGGGTGGCCTGGTCTTGATATACCTGAAATAATTACATGGAAAATTCCCACCCTATGTCCTTTGCTGTCTGTGTCCAGTGATGGTCCAAGACTGAGAACTCTGGAGGTTGCTGTCATTAAAGAGAACAATTCATGGGATCTATAATATTTTAGGCAAGCTGTCTAATTATGCAGAAACCAGCATCTCTTGCTCAGAAGGCAAATCAAAAAACAGGAGAGGGCATCTAAGTGCTGGGCCCTGCACCTGGGTCCCAACTGCCCTATGCAGTTACAGGCTGGGGCAGAGGGGCTGCAAGGGGGCCTGATGGAAAAGGGCCTGGGGTGCTGGCTGGCCCAAGTGCCAAGAAGGCCAGTGACATCCTGGCTTGTATCAGGAATAGTGTGGCCAGCAGGACTGCAGAGTCAAGGGCAGAGACAGAGCACCTCTAATCCTTGTCTCCAGGACCACTGTGCTGCATTTTCGTGGGCTGCCTGGGCAGTGAGGGGGCTGCGTGGTCAGGAGGGACCCATGAAGCTGTGTAGGAGGATGGATTCTCTTTCTGAGCTGTTCTCAGGGACAATCTACATATCATTAAAGCTCCTGTGCCATCTGAATGCATAGCAGTACTTTATCAACTAAAACTTTATTTAATCAGTTGATTTAATTATGAGCTAGTTAATTGAAAAATTCATGGTACAAGTTCTGAAGGTCAAAATACTCAGAAGTTCAAAGAAGACTGGAGCATTTGTTTCACTCGAGCTGTGACATGCAGTGCTGAGTTACAGAAATCTGCTCTGATTCAAACTGGCAAACTGATCTTGGGACTAAACAACTGAATTACAAAACAAGAAGACAATTCACTTGCATTCATGAGGTGTGAATGTATCTACTGCCAGCTGTGGTTAGGCTGTGATTGATTTATCTGCGTCCTGTGGTTTCCAAAAGATTCAAGTAGTAACTACTCTTGCAGAAATGCCTTTAGCACTGTCCTGTCAATGCTTTTTAGCCCTCTCAGGGACATGTCTGAGTCTGAGCAAAGTGCTGGATTGCTTGACTGGCAGACTGCTGTTCTCCCTGGATGGGAGAGAGACATGCTGAGGGCAACATGAGCTCGAGATTCCCACCTCTGGGTCACTGTGTTTCACCGCTGCAGGAAGGCTTTTTAAGAAGTTGCAGAGGCCAAGTGGAATATCTGGTTAATAATTTGGAGATAACCTGGATTTATGAACCACTAGGTATGGCAAACACTGGTTCCCCACCCCAACAAGCACAACGCAGAAAGGGACCACTAAGAACTTGCTTGACATCCCTATTTTGGGCTGAAAAATCTTGTATATATCTGCTGGATATTTACATGCCTATAAAATACTAAACAGCAAAAATTGTAGTCAAAAGTCAGTGAGTATTGGGCAGCTAAGGACATCCGAAAATCCCTAAGCCTCAGTACAAATCCTCTGTATGCTACTGTTTGTCCGAAATGTACAATCAGAGCAGGTTGAGAGCAGCATCCTTGTGTTCACATCTCTTCAGGTTTTGTGTTTTCATCCTTTTGTTACCAAATTTTGCCATTCTTATCTAGTTCTCCAGAGCACCAGCCTGGATTTATCCAGAAAAAAGCAGAATGGTAAAGAAAATAAGCAAAGGACAAAGCATATAAAAAACAAAGACAAAAAGCTTTCATACATATATAGCTAGGTGAATACTTATTTTTGAGGGATACTGCCTGTAAGAGGAGTGAAATGAATAAATAATAACTATATAGTCATTTAAGACTGTTAAAGACTGCCTAGGAGACTGTCTTTCTGATACTGCACTTCAGAGACTTTCCTTATTGTTGTTTACTGGAAGACTCATTTTTATCTCTTGTTGACCTGCACTTACAGCACACAAATCCCCCAGACAGTGAGCAGGAATGGACCACTGCTGAGAGATGTGCTGGGAAAGCTGAGGGTCTGCAAGAGTGCTCTAAGGACCTGTTCTCCTAACTGCTGCTGAGCTATTAGGAGCGTGTAGCTATACTGCAGAACAGCTCAGAGAGGTTTCCAGTTAGAGGCTGTCATGATGCTGGCACAAATCCAACAAGACTTGGTAGGAGCAGTACTTCTTCCATGTAAAACTCACCAAGGTCCAACTATTGCTTTTGGGGATACTTTTGCCCTTACATGCCCAAACTCTTTGCAGAACTCTGTTTCAAACTCAAATCCCTTAGGAGGTGTAAACATGAATCAGGATGTTTTTAACATTCGTTTTGGGGATTTACTGACAATCCCCACTCATTTTTTTCAGCAAGGCAAATGCTCCTGGGGCACGGCTGTGCCAAACTATGAGCACAGTCCTGTCAGTAGTGTGGTGTCCCAGCACCTAACCTGCTGCAACCCCAGGCAAAGCAGGGACACTTTTGGATAAGGTGTGCTCCGGATGTGTTGGCCCTGTGACACAGGAGATACAGATTGCGGGCATGGTTCCTGATGTGGGCATTGTGGGATCCCAGGACAAATGCATGAACACTTCGTTTCTCCCTATTCCATGTAGAACCTCCCTTCAACATCAAAGGACGCCGGATTGGGCAGGCACTGTCTGCAGTTTTGAAAGGTTGTGCTTGCCTACCATCCAACACTAAACATGGGAGCCTCTGGTCCCTGCTGTGTCATTTCTGAGAATTGGCCTTATGAGGCAGCAGAAGGAAAAGAACAAAATAGCAGTAACATAGTGAAATGATTTTCACATTTTGCTCAGGTTTCCTGTCTCTCATTATAGGCTTTTATGAGAAGTGCAAAACGTGAAAATTCAGAAGGCATTATTTGAAACAATAGTGAGTCTAGGTAATAAGGTACTATATGCCCAAAAGCAACGAAAATAATTGTTTTTCAATCTAATGTTGTATTTATCACTCCTGGGATGAACATGCAGCTAATACATATTTCAAATGTAAGTTCAAAATATTAATGTGCAGCCAAGCAAAGGTTATTTCTCACTCTCCATCTGCTTCTAGTGAGGTTACATTGTTGTTTTTCTGCATTGTGTGGTTGCATTATCTTAATAAATGATTAGCTGTGAGATATTATTTCCCTTTAAAACATATGACAACAAAACAAGTTTTTAATAAAGTGCTTTGAAAAAGCAACAAACTGAAAAAACCCTGGACAATAGTTCAAATTGGTAATGAACTGAATATGCCTCTAATTATATTGAATTTACAAGTAATAGGAGAAGCAACATTAGAAATTACTTCTGACTGAAATTCAGTGCCTTAAGGCTGAGAATGTTTCTCTCAAACTTCCAGAGACTGAATAAAGTTGCTGTATCAGTATTTGTTTGAAATATCTGTCACTTCAAATCTCAAAATGAAGGACAGTGGGCTAAACCTTCCTGAAAATAGATACTCTAATAAATATGTGACAAAAGCTAAGTGTTTTCTCAAAGAAAGATTTATTTTTGGACTTCAGTTTACCCAGTATATGCAACACTTGGTGTAAGTTGGCTGTATATAGTAGCAGGTTCAGTGCACATTTAAACCCACATTTTTGAATGTGGGTTCAGCTGTGTCGATCTAGATGAAGCCCATCATAGGACTCAATCTCTGCGTCCCATGTCAGCAATTTGGGACTCAATCTTAATCTTTGCATGAAGTTATTTTGTGTCAAATGTATACATAATTAAAGTGTGATGTATGGAAGCACTATCAGATTAATTCCTTTAATAACAAAAATCCCTAGATAAATAGAGATTGGTCGGCAAAGTGACCTTTTATCTTTTTTTTTTTTTTTTCAGTGACCTTGAATTAAATCCAGCATTGGCCAGGATGACCATTAATCATTTTGATCAGATTGCTGAGAGAATTACCAAGTGAAGTCAGTTGAGTCATCTCAGTTTACTTTCTACAGGGAAGAGGCACTGGGTCTGTATCACACAAACAACACAATAGGCCCATGATTGGTTTCTGCAGGTCAAGGCTGATGGGTGTTTGTGGAGCAGCTTGGACCTTGTCTGTCTGCAGTGCTCTTGAACCTACTACAGATAAATAAAGGATTTCTTCTCCCAGCATGGGTAACCTCAGGTTTTGTGCCATAAATAGATTTTCAAACGTCTTACAGCTAAAAGTATGGGGAAAGTATTTGTTTGCAGGTCAAGCAGAGTAAACAAGACTGTCTCACAGTTTCCTCTGGAGTTTAAATATGTTTGTATACTGCAGAGAAGGGAAACACAGGTTTCACTCCTACCTCTATGGCTGCTGCTACTCAGCTGCTATTAGCACTGTGTGAATGAAAACACAACAGGAGAGAAAATATTAAAAGACATTTAAAAACTTGTCAGACCAGCTGTTAGGTTAGGTAGCATTCACTATAACCTCAGCCTCATGGATCAGCTTTCCTGATGAGATCACAGCAGATTAATGAAGCAGAGAGGCAGAACCAGAATCTGAGTCAGAAATGGCGAAGTCCATCATAACAAGGAACAGCAGAGAGTTCCTGACACAGTGAAGCTATGCTCATCAGATATATTTCACTTTTTCCATGCTGAGGACAATATTTTGGCAGTGTTACAGAGGATGAAAAGGATGATATGCACAATTCATCAAAGTCAGTGTCTTGTTTCTTGTGTGGCACCAATGATAAAAAATTAAAAGTGTTTCCAGGATCTCTCTCTGTTTGGGACTACAGCTTACTGGCTCAAGCTAGAATGTGCCACTCCCATGAAACCCAAGATCTCTTGTCAGAGAAAACTGCTGCCTCAATAGAATGGAAAAATGCTAGCAGGAACAGGAAAACTGCTGCCCAGGAATCATGTATCTGTGGTAATATTTCTCACAAAACATAGGCAGGAAAGCAGTTCTCTTATCACTTCCCAAGTTCTTCCAAAACTAAGTTTCATCTGTTTCATAGGCTTCATCTACAGCAGAAAGGAGCTGTCACCTTCCTGCTGACGTCTCTCTCACCTTCAAGGCTACATCCCCCTTTCCCAACATTTTCAGGTGACAAACCTTTGGGTTTGTGAAATGATGCAGTGACGTATCAGTCCTGCAAGAACAACATGTATGGAGACAGGTTGGTATGATTTATCCTTAACTTACCAGGTTTCACCTCTCTGAGCTGTCACCTCATGTTTCACCACCAACACGTCTGCATGTTGAGCATTTGTGTAGCATTGGGTGATCACAGCTTTAACCTGAACAAAAAGTGAAGTGCTATTGCAAGAGGGACCATTGTGATGGTTGAGTGTGCTGCCTTGTCTAGGAAAGGACCCCAAGGAAACTTTGTGACAGACACACTCGTAGAATCTCTCAGAAATGTTTTCTAACAGTCATAGCTCTTTTTTACACAAAGTGTTTTTACTAATTGCAGTGTGGGGTTTTTCCCATTATATAAGTACCTTACAAGGCCTATGAGTTTTCTTTCTTATTTCAAAATGGAAGCTTTTAAGATAATTTCTGCCTTATCTTCTGATGTTCATAGCATCTTAAAAGGATTTAATCTCATAATGTCTTGTAAGAACAACTTTTTCTTATCCCTTTTCTTTGCCATCCCATCACCTCAGGAACAGAGATAACTCACATCGTACACCTGCTACAAACATCACCCAAACATACTAAGAGTGTTGAGAGGAAAAAAGAATTCTGGCTCACACCAATGATTTAAAAGCCATCCCAAATACTCTGCACTACCTCTGTGTGACCACAGGGCAGCCTGTGGTAGGGCTATTTCCCATCTTTGCCAGACTGGGCACAACAAGGACCCAAAATTCTGTAGCTATATTTTGTCTATGAAGGCACTTCCTTCTCTTTTCCAAAGTCAAGATGAAAAGGAAAGTGGCACACACAAATCAGGCAAAAGACCTGTCAGAGGCGAAGAATGCAGCAGAATCACAAAAGCAGGGAGAAGCTGGAAAAGTCAGCCTATAGCCCCACTCTGTGAAGGAAGATGCTCTCTCTGCCCATTGGGAAGCAATGGGTGAGCATCGAAAGATAGTGCTGGGGATGGGTACCAGGGCTCCAGGCTCCTGCCCTTAAGAGGGTCACTGTACCAAGGACTTACCTCTGTAGAAGGGTATTCAGGGACCATGAGAGGTTTGCAGTCCTGGAAACTCCATGGATGTGGGGCCAGATTTATTAGAGATAAGTGATGGGACAGCACGGACCTAGTCTGTCCCCAACGTCCTCCTCGTTATATGTAAACACAAAACGTCCAGGCACTGGCAGGCTGTTAATCACAAACCCAACTGCATCTGAACGGGGTGTGCTGATTCATGGTGCTACATGTGTATGACGTGGGTTTATAGCGCCTGTTGCTCTGTGTGAGTGCCACATGCAGTGCAGTGTAACATTCAGCATGTTTAGTTACAACTCAGCATGGTGATCAAAGCCAAATTAGTAACTTGTTTTCTGGTAGCCATTTAATAACAGTCACAAATGGCCCGAGGAAATCCCCACTTGTACTAAAGACAATTTAACAGACACAGATGTGTTCATCTACTCAGAAACTTCAAAGGAGGCATTTTCACAAATATGTGCTGCTTGTTGCCTTTCTACTGGCATTTGTTAGTGCTTCCTGCAATGCTTAGTTTAGTCAGGGTCTTGTCTTCATGGCTGAATGAAGGGTCAGCCAGAGTGAAGGGCTCCCCTTCTTCTACTTCCTTCTAAAATCATTAGCCCAGATGAATTTTGTATTTCCATATTCCTTTAAAACAGAAATATGTTCTTAGAAAGCATCAGCTGGTGCACCACACTGCCTTTTATAGACAGGGCTATTGCTTCATCATTTGCTATAAATTAGGAGACATTTTAAAAAGTGGATGCAAACCTAAACAATCATTTTGGTGCACTTTTCTCTGAGAGAATTGTTTTTAGCTAGATACATTACCTGTATTTAAAATATATGAAATGGAGGTACACTTAACATTCAAAGTGATATATTATAAAGACAGAAGAAGGTGAACTCTTGATATATTGCAAGCCTTTCATACCATGAAATAACTATTGCCTATTATTTTACTCCTGACGTTTTTATTTTTAGGGGAATTTCAGTTGATTTGTATTGCTGACACCACTGATATGTTGTTTCCAGTGACCTTACATCCAGAATCAGTAGGGTGTGACATTTGATGGCCCAGATAAAAAACATTAATAGTAGAAGAGAGGGTTTATTTTCCTGGTCATAAATTAAGTTTAAATAACGCAGAATTTATTTTTAACTCTCCAGTACTTTTTACTGTCTACCCAATAAATGTATTCATTACTGGGAGCTTAACTCAGGTTTTCTTAGTGAAGGAGTTTAGTAAGATCCTTTTGTAAAGCCTTGGCTTTCTTCTTGAGGCAGTGTTTGGTAGAAGCACTGCTTTCCACATACAAAAGGAGATGGCTCCCAAGCAGCAAATAAAAAGGAATACAGTGACAGCAGCAACATTTGGCGTGATGAACAGTAGCAGAGTTAGACTCAGAGAAGTTAGCAGTGTCTTTGTAGAGGCTGATATAAGTAGTAAATGCATAGTATAAATATTAGTGTAACCTAACCTGTAGGCTTATCACAACCCTTCACAGTCCTGTCCGCACAAATCTCTCTGCAAATGTTCTCTTGATGAATTTTTCATGAATGCCTGTAAACAGCACACCGTTCTGGTGTATATTTCTCCACTTTGAAAATATTCAAAGACCATGATCTCCAGGTGCAACTTGAAAAGGAGAGAGAGAGAGAGAGAGAGAGGGAGGGAGAGAAATTCACTGATCAGAACTGCTGCTGTCAGTCCTTGGGACACATACACCTTTATGTAAAGGAGAAGTATGGCTGATGCCTCAGCAAAAACCTTAAAAACCCTGGAAAAACACCCTTCTTGCTCCTCTCTGATCTGCAGCATTTATGAACATGATAAATTGTTATTGGATTGTTTTGGGAACTTTTATAACAGCAAGAAGAGAGTTATCACCATATATAGGCTCTTAAAAGACAAGATGGGTTTCTGCAGAACAGAGTTATACTTTGTGTTCCCTCCTGTCATTTTTTATTGCACGAGTCTGTTTAGGAGACCACTGCATCTCTTTCACTGACTGTGGATGGTGACACAGCATCTGTTTGCATAGCTTAGTCCTGAAGGCACTGACAACAAAGAAGACTCATGGAACTTTCTTCTCTTCAGAAAGGTCTTGTTGGAGTTTCTGATGCAATCTATTCACTGAAGCAAAAACCAGTCTCTCTGGCTTGCTCCTTTCCAAGAGAAGAAGAGGGGAGCAGATTAGTTTGCCTGATTGAAGATGCTTCCTATTTTCTTTCTGTTGAACAAATGCCATCTGTAACTTCAGTGTGGGTGGAAAAGCACAAGAGATTTTACATATGAGCACGTGAATGTTTCTTCCTCTGGGAAAAGTCTTATGACAGCCAAATTTTATTTCATTACCCTAAATGGACTCAGGTCCAGCTTCACAAACCTGGTCTTTGGGTGGAATTTGCCTCCCCCATTTTCCAGGCATGATTCTTATTGCAGCAAGACAAGGCAACATTGCTGCTGAAAATGACTGCTAGAAATGAAGAGTTTAACTTTGCCGTTTGGTTTCTCAATGTTTAAGATGAACTCAGTTCATATTTTCTTCTGCAGTCAACAAGATTATTTCTGGAGACTTTTATTTTGGATATTTGGAGGGGTGGTGGTGTTGGAATGATTTAAGCTGATTCCTGTGTAAACTCTTGATTCCAAAACCAGAGTCTTAAAAGAAAAGACCTGAAATAGCATGAGTTGGCAGTGCTCAAGCTGTATAACAGCTATTTGGATGTACAGATTTGTATGTCTTCTTTGACTGCAACTTTTTATACAAATTGAAACCTACTGATTTCATCAGTCTTCAGTAGTTTACTTGCTGAAGACAACCAGGTCCCATGAATTCATGTACTTTTCAAAACATTTTCTATACCAAATAATCAGTCAAAGAGTCAAGAGAACAACCCACTGTTGTTTCCTTTGACAGTTAATTCTCCTAGACTCATGTTGCTGCTGAACTGGTACAAGAGTCACATATCAAATGGCTATATATAGGAAAAAGGAGGAATTTCAGATCATGCTATAGCCCTCTCCTCTGGAGAACTGAGGAAGTGGAAATGGCCTTCAGGTCCAGGGAGGCCAGGAGGCTTTTGTCTCCTCCACCTGGACACTCATCAACTTATTGGGCAACTAATGGTACAGTGGGAGGATCCCAAAGCACATCTGTGCCTTCTGTCAATGATTCATCATCCCCAGTGGGTGTATCTATTCTCCATGTGGCAGAAGGAAAAAATAAAGCCCCTACTCTTGATGCCATGGAAGTATGGGTGTGCAAGGAGTGGGGAAAATTGCTAGAATTTTTAAAAAATTTTTTTAAAAAAAGCTTTTTATCTTCCCCTCTGTCCAACCTCAAGAGTCAGGGGACTTCATGGACACCAACCCACCCTAAATCTTGGAATTGCTCTTTATTTCTTGTTCACAGTCTCTTGCTGGGAGTGCATATGAGATTTGAAAGGACATTTGGATTGTTGGATACACATGGGGATTTCTGTGGAGCTAGTGGGAAAGGCATGCAACCAGCAGAACAGCATCCCAATAAAGTGACAGACTGCCTACAGAGACCATTCTGCTCCAAGTGAGATCTCCAGTATGCCTCAAAAGAGGGAAGGCCATTATGGGAAGAGAGATGTCCCAGCCCTGAGGCATGACAGAACCCTCTTCCCTCTTCTCAGACACAGGGCAAAGCTGTCCTGCTATACAGCTAATCCAGCCTTGGGGCATGACCTGTGGCCTGAGGAAACCTGGGCCAGCCAAAACTCCTGATGACAGCTGTTCTTCCTATTCTGGGATGCTTATGTCCGCTACAAATGGAAATAGGGAGGTGAAGTAGAGGTCATGCAAGAAAATGGCATCACTGGCATTCCTTAAAAGATGTGGCCCAGGTCCTGTCTTGCTTTGAACAAGTGGTCTCAGTCACTCTCTCTTCAGCTGCTTTGGTGATCTTGGAAGGGTTTTCCTAACAGTTGTACGTGTCAATTTTTCACAGTTCACATGAGTTTCTATGTCTGGAAGTCAATATGCCAACCAGTAATATATAGCATGCTTTTACTGTGAATTCATGAAGTATCACTGCAATTAAATTTCCCTGTTAATGACATGATTTATTAATGAAACAAGGTTCATCCTGAAGCTCTTGAAAATGAAAATAGGGTTGATTCTTCCTCACAATGTCATAAAACTCACATTAGATACAGATTTTGAATGACATTTTAAAAGGCTGCCAAGCCCAAGAAACCTAGTAAGGGGAATCAGGATTTGCCCTTTTCCAGACAACTCACACAAAGAAATTAGAGAAGACAAATCAGCAGCAAGAATCCCTACCCCAAAGCAGAAAAAAAAGTGAACCCAGTGCCAGACAAAGCCAAAAACCTCCTGATAAGGAAAATCACAGGAGTCCTCTATTGTTATGCATCCTCTCAGTTAGGAGCAATATAGTGCTGAGATGTAAAAGCTTTTGTGTGGAAACTGAAAGTTTCTTGGAGAAGGCTAAAGAATAGCACAGCAATATATGCCACAGAAGCAGTGCCTCAGGCATGCAGTGTAAGAAAGCATTAGTATGGGCCTCAGATGATGGTCTGCTGGCCTTTTCCATTCATTTGTGGCAGGTGACCTCCAAAAAAGACCTTGGGATAAATACTAACTAAGCTGATCAAACAAAGTAACTGCTACCTCAGTCATACCTGTAAAGTTCACTTTATGTTAATGGACTCCATATGGTTGCAGAACTTCTCTGCCTATTTCCTATATAAGCTGTTGTTTTCATTTGTTGGGTTTTGTTTTTAGTGGGTTTTTTTTTCCCTTTAATAAAATGCTCTAAATATTTGCTGTTGGAGGAGAACAACGCTATGGGAGGCTCTGAAGTGATATTCATAAGAACTGCGAGCACTGACTAATTGATTAACCAAGAGTTCTTGAAGAGAATGATTTGATTAGGGTAATTTATAGAGATTGTATCTTTTGTCATCATTTGTCTTTGAAAACATAGAAGAAAACTGCTTCCAAGTGCATGTAGCCGCTGGCATGAGAGATGGTGTGCACTACATCATCAGTTACAGCAGACTGCTCAATTTTGTACCTTTCCAGCCAGTCAAATATCCAATAACAACACACACGCACAAGCACACGCACGCTCCAGCTCTTTGCAGTCCAAACTTTTCCAACATGTGCTTAGAAAAATATTTGGGGTTGTTCACTTCTCTGCTCTCTGTAGCATAAACATTTATTTAAATGGGGCTGTCTTTTCAGTAATGAAGAATGAAGGAAAAACAATGGTCTGATTTTGACAAATTAACTTGTGATTTGGAGAGTCAGTGAAGCAGGGAAGAGACATTCCTAACTATACTAATTAAATGAGCTTGCAACATTTATTTTAATGCAATGGAACCAGCCATATGAAGATGAACATTTTAATTTATTTTGTGGTGACATTATGAAAAATTTCTCTGCTGCAGATTATCTACAAAAACAAATCTCATCAGCACCTAGGTTTGTGCATGAAATTTACATCTCTCACGTAAGTTTGACCTTCCCCAGTGAAAACAAATGGAATGTGCTAAGTTAAAAAGTTTCTGCAAAGGTTGTCTTCCCATTGATGCGGTGGTTTATGTTCAAATTACCTCTGTGAAAAACACATCCATTTTTCATGGTGCAGTGTAGATGAAAAATTCTAAATCCTTTCTAAGGGGAATGCAAATATAGCTCATTAGTTCAAAAACATTTTTCATGAACGACTGCTGAGTATTCTCAGGCAGATGAGAATGTGCAGTTTCAGCCAAGAATGAGCACCACATGTCCTACTAATTGTTTTTTAAACTTGTTTCTTCCCTCTATGGCATTCAATAAGTCTAGAAACTGTGAAGATTCCTGGAGAAAAGAAATTATAGGTATCCTCATTTACAGTATATACTGGGTCTTTTCAATATACTGTGCAGTATGAGGAAAAAAAAAATAGGAGCATTAGCTTTCAGATACTGTTATATTCAGGCACATGACATTTCTCTCCTTGGTGTTTTTTCAGGTTTCAGTAATGAGTAGGAATATTATTTATGGGGTGCCATCAACAGAGAGAGTGTTGTCCTAAGGTTCATATCAGTGATGGTGTTATGGAGCTGCTGTCAGTAGGAGCTGCAGGAGTTCATTGAGTTTTGGGGTTTTAACTAGGTTGAGTAGCAGTAACATATTTTCACTGTTTTAAATTACTCTAAAGAAGGTGCTTATGCCAGGATTTTCCTCTCTTCTGCATGCCTTCAATAGGTTTGCTGTAAAATGGCCTTAAAAAGCAGATTGGAGCAACAAAGCAGGCTGCCAGTCTTGCCTTCTTGAGCATGAAAGTTGGAACAGCTAAAAACAAGGGAAAAAACAAGATGCTATTTAGAAATTATTTGATCTGAGAGCCTGGTCACCTGTTGAATATCTCATGTCTCTGAGTGGTGATCCTTCAAGTGCAATGAGCACCCACCAGCTCCTCCTCACCACTGTGCTGGAGGGTGACCCTCTGTGGGCCATTCTGCAGCCAGGCCCATCTCAAGGGCTCAGACAGGTCTTTGCCTGGGTCACCTGGGCTCAGCAGGGAACTGCCCCTGGTGTGGGTTTTGTGACATCTAAAGTCAGCAGCACAGCTCCAGTCAAGTTAAAACAATCAGGGCACTCTTTGGATGAGATTCTCTTTACATGGATAAATCTGCAGCCCTCAGTCTCAGCTGCAGACAGTGCACACACCTCCTCTGTTTTCCAAAGTTCATGCTTCTAGACTCTAGACATATATCTTTTATCTTGACCCTTTTTCTGTTCCCTTCAGAGTGTAAGATCATCTTTTAAGACTAGTTATAAAGAAAATCAAGCCATTTGTCATGAACTAGGGTTTCCTACAGCTGATCTCTCCCCTTCTTTCTGCCTTTTGCCTGGCATCCATGGACTCTAGGGGTGTGCCTCCTGGCACATGGGTGTCTTCCTCATCAAGGAATCCACAGGCCCTGGCATACTGTGAATCATTTTGTCCACATGTGAGTTGCAGCCACCTCTGGACAGAGCTTTAGAGATCTTCCACCCATGCACAGAAAAGCTCGAAATGTGATGAGTGCAGTCTTTTACCCAGCTGAAACTGTGGAAGGTTGTTAGATAGGAAAGGGGTTATTACTGAAAACTGAACTGGAATTTAATTGTAACAGTCATGTTGACAAAGTATGTGAGCATTAATGACAGTCAAGTATGGAATCTTAAGCCAGCAAATGGTAAAAATCCTGTTGCCCAAGACCATAACCCTGTTTTTTCATAACCCTGAAAAGCAGCCCTGTGCTCTCTAAGTGTTTGCTAAACTCTTTCTCATTACTCTTTGTTCAAGATGGAAAACTGCCAGGTAGTAAGTAACAACACTGTCCTATACACTTGTTGATGCTCTGATGGCAGATGTCATGCAACCACTGTTTTCTTGACTCAGAGCATGAGTTGCTGCTTTGCTGTTTAGTTCTGCCTTTTTTGGTCACCAGTCTCAGAAAGCTTTCTCATGTAATAATTTCAAGTGTCAAAGCTTCTTCACCAGAACGAAAATATCCTCCCAGGAAAGTCATCTCCAGGAGGAGACTGGAGGACTGCGGAACGTCAGGGCTGCCATCAATGTAGCACTCAGTAACTCTGCCCCTAAAAATCATCGGGCAATGATTACACCCAGAGATAACAAAGCAATCACACTGTGCATTCACCCCAACAGAAGAGTTAGCTGAAGAAACAAACCTTCAGGACATTTAAAAAAATGCCACTGTATCATCTGACAGCGCAGAGAAAAGTAGCTTCTTCATGTGTGATGGAGTTGTTTGATTGAGGATATATTGTTGGTCTTGAAATATGCAAGTATTTTATTATCACTGAGACTTACTCATCTCTCCTAAAAGAGTCAACAACCAAGCTCCTGCTCACAAAACTGAAGTTTCCAACCATGCTTACATTCAGCTAAAACCACCAAAGCACTGGAAAGGTCTCATGGTATCAAATTTGTCGGCAGAGGTATTTTCATGAAACTATGACTCCACGGCGGTAGATCTGTTCCATGTTTTCCAGCATGCTGTTTACAAGCAATAAAAGCTGCTGTCATTCTTCTCATGATGAAAGAAAAAGCATTTATACAAAAGCTAGCACATAGACCTTCAAAAAGGAACTTTTGTCAATTTGCTTTTGACTCCAGAGTAATGTACAAAAAGTCATTGCTCTTTCTGAGCTCATATATCTCTTGTTTCTCTTGAGGAATCATTTCTCTTCATTCACCTTTTTCCTCTGTTTAGGCAACCAGATTAATGTTGTGTGCCTGGACTGGGTGCTTTTCTGACTTTCATGCTGTGAAGATAGCAGCTCATATAATGGAGGGAATCCATCCAAGTGGGGAGTGGCTTTATTTTTCACCAGTCTTCCTGACTCCTCTAGAAACCACATCTCTTCCCCTTTTATTTGTCCCCTCTTCCCCTTTTCCTTCTCTGATTGCAATTACCCTTTAGCTAATAAGCATCCAATAATATTACTGTTGCTTTCTGCCATCTATAAAGAACAGCCAGGTGCTTTCATCCTGATAAATATTTATTTTAGACTGAAGCAAACAAGGAATAGCCCTGTGAAGCTTTCTGGTGAGAGACTAATCTATGTGTTCTTCTCCTGCAGGAGCTGCAGCCCACTGTTCCTGTGGCAGATGCTAACCAGTCACAAACTGGAAAGCAGTGTTTCCCCAGCCACCCTCCTTGGTGACCACTGGAGGCACAGCTAGCAAGGGGACACTGTGGTCAGGGTGCCAGAGATTACCAAGGGCTTCCAGCTGCAGCCCACCCAGGGCCATGCAGAAATTAGAGGAGTGTGAAACTTCTATTCTCTGGTGGCAAATGTCTGAAAACCTCCACCTATAATTCTGGTGTTGCCAGTTCTAGCTTTTTTTTAAACTTGGGTAACCAGGGGCCACCTTCTACTGAAGTTAAACTGACTGCAAATCCCTGTTCTGCTGCAGATGTCAAACTGAGACAGCACTGGCTTCATGGCTGGCTAGTGGGAAGGGGCGTTCTGATCTTGGTGGTTGGCTCAGAGATCCTTCTGGGCCTGGCTGCAGCTCCTGCCTTTCCACACTCCTGATGCTTTGACTTGCACTGATTGAGGAGTGGCTCTACCATCAGCCTGCAAGATTTATTTTTTCCATGAAATGCTAGTCTTTGGATAGCAGGAGTGCTACAAATGAAAGTTATCAGACAGATATGATAATGAGTGTCCCCCTCTCTCTTTCTTTGTCTGCCTTTCCTTTAGTGCAGTATGAGTTTGCAGGAGATTAATTTTATGTAAAGTTTTACATTTCATGTTGTGATCAGCATTTTTTTTTCTCTTGGTTGGCACTGAGAAAACATATATTCAAGTTGGGGAATTCATCATGTCTGATTAATGATGTGTATATAGAGCTTCCTGTATCATCTTCCTTCTTTTGGTCTTTTTTATTCAGTTGTTTGCTGTACTCCAACCCTGCGGATAGATGGTTCCGCAGTGATAAATGTAAAGTTTGCATAAGCCATGTAACAGCAGGACAGCCTATTATCACTGTACATTTTCCATGGCTGTGCAAACCTCTGTAGGCTATTTTATTGCTAATAGATCCACAGAGAAACAGTAGTGATTTTATGACTCTTTTTAAAATGGAAATTCATGTTTGAGAAATACAACTGGGAGGAAACAGATGTAAACCACTTAAGCATTTGCAGAAAATTGAGATGCACACTCTTATTTACAGACCCACATCGCCTCCATCGTTTTATTTTCAAAATTAAAATAAGCAATCTGTTTGCCATGGGAAATGAGGAACTGTAAACTTGTTGTTTTTCCTTTACAAAGCAATGGCCAGCATCACTGTCTCTGTGCTTAATAGCATTAGAGAAAAGGGATGACAAGTCTCCCCCCTTAGATTTTATTGTCTATAACACATTCTCTTTGTAATCTGTGTAAGAGGTATGCAAGCGGGAAAGATTTTAGCATAACCACGTGTCTGAATTCCCATTATGTTATAAAAGCTAAAATGATTGCCCAACCTATTATAAGGTTTTACCCAAGTATTTAAAGCTATTGGAAAATCGATTTTAAAACTTTAATAGCAAACAATTGCAAAACATTTACACCCATGCCAGAGTGCTCATGTGCTTACTGCCTATACCACCAGAAAATATTTCTTTCTTCTTTCATGCTTGTTTAGATTACTATTTTGAGGGCCTAACACCCCCCACTAGAAAATTATTATGAAATACCTTTATGCATTCTTTCTGAACTTATGAAATCACGTGCAAAAAAAAAAAAAAAAAAAAAAAGGGACAGCATTTAATATTTAGTAGTTGCAATAATAGTTCACACTGATCTACAGCCCAGCATACATGGAATCTGGAGCTGTACACCCTCTTACTCCTTTCTTAAGAAAAAGATATATACTTTACAAATAACTTACCAGGGACACAGAGCTTTACAGAGTCTTGGATCTATGTCATGGATTGCTGAGGCCTGAAGGTTGGGAGAGAACCTGGTCAGTCAGTCAGTCCTCTACTTCTCAGTCAGTCAGTCCTCTACTTCTCAGCAGCCACCACCACTGATATATTTTTCAGCCATATATTTCTGAATAACTGCTTGTTTTCCAGGAAAGCAAGGGGGGGTGCATTGTTAAAGTACTTAAAAGCACATACAATACCCTATTATATCTAAAGAAGGCTGCTTATCAGTGTAAAATACTCTACTTTCAAAAACATTTTGATATGAGGAATGTGAAAAAACAAAAAACCTTAAGCATCAACTGGTAGTTGAAGAGAGAGGAAACGCCCTCCTCCAAGGTCCTGGCCTGCTGAATGCTAGATGAGAACTGTGTCTCATAGGAAACTGTCTCAGCAATGTCCCGTGACACACAGGTGTACACCTGCAGTAGCACTCCCCTACAACAGCTCCATGCCCTGGGAGGAGCTGCAGATGCCTTCTGGCCACAGTTCCTTGCAAAAAACTGGCCTCAAAGCTCAGATGAAGCCAGATCCTTCTCCACAGCTCCTGTAGTAATCACCTGGATACTGTTTTCTTCAGACAACCTTGAAGCTGCAATGAAGCAGCTTGGAAGAAGGTAAAGGACAGCACTGAGATGCCTCACTTGCTCATCCTCCTCTGCCATAAGAAGAAGAAAAGGAGAGGAGGGCTGGGGTTTTTTTAAGGTCAAAGCCATCAGCATGCCTGGATCTTGTCAGAACAGCTTTCAGGCTGGAGAGGAGTAGGAGCAGATAGGGAGACAAGAGCTGGCAGTGTAAAATGCCCAGGGAGCAATGCTCTCAGAGAACACACCAAGGAGAAAGAAAAATCAGGTGTCAGGAAAGAATGGCCTGGGGAAGTGGGGAAGCAAAACAGCTGGGATGGAAGAGCTCCCATAAAGAACAGAGCCAGACACTAATTCCACTTTTGGGAGAAAAGACTAAGATACATATTGCATTAAAGAGAGCTAACAACACAGACTGCCTTCCCTAATGTTATTCTTCCATGCAAGTGGTTTCCATAGTGATGTCGCTTGATTGCAAGTGAGACAGGAGATGGCCACAAGGCAATCTCTTCTAGGATGTTGTTCACACCATGGAAAAGCACAAGACCTCAAATCACTTTGAGAAAAAAGCCTGCATCGTAGTTGCTCAGTCCCCACAGTGTGTCTGGAAGGAAAAAGGTCAGATACCCTTTTCCTCCCCCAGGGCAGAGTGGGGAGACTTTCCCTCTCCATCCTGGAATGCAAAAACCTCTCACTGACCTTGCTACATCTGCCACCAAAAGACCCACTGCTTCCCAGGCCTTGGGAAACCAACCAGAAAATGTGCTTCAACCCTCCAGGCCATCATGAACACGGCCAGGAGTGACACTGGTAGGCTGGAAAAGCTGACAAAATTTCACACAAAAATTGAAGTGAAAGAATTCTTTCTTATACTCTCCTACTCTTCACTCAACACTGATTAGTTCATTAAAGAGCTTTATTGAACCCTGGCAGTTACACGGAAAGCTTTCTTGTTGTAGCACTGAAAGAAGGGACAGATTTTCCAACAGCTGTCTAATTTCTCTGTCAACATGGAAATGAAATAGATTTAAGGACCTCAGAAAAGCATCTGAACATTTAGTGCCCAGTAATAATGCATTCCAATTTCCACTTGCAGAAACTGGAATTACTCTCAGTCTGTTCTACCAGGTTTATAAATAAACATCTGGCACAACTTTATTTTTAGAAAGGAAAAAATAATCTAAAAGCAGGCTACTAGCTGACCATCTCTTTATTAACCCAGCTACAGAGACACAGTGTTTGAAAAATGCTGGTGTGAACCTGTGTGTCATGTCCAGGCCCGTGAGGAAAAAATGGGTGACAATAAATAGCCAAATAAGAGAATAAATGAGAGTTGATTTCGGTGGGATTTGTGAAACACACTGGAACCCTTCAGATCTGTGTACAGCAGTGCTCAGATCAATGAATAAAGTAAAAAACATCACAGTGTTTCCATCCTCCAGTTGCACACAGAACTCCTTGTTCTTAGATCAAGGCACCGTGATAAAGAAAGATCAAGCAAATGTAGCCTGAGGACCTGTGAACAGATGTCAGCTGCTTCCTTTGGTCCAGTCCAGCCTGCTACAGTTCACATCTTAAAACCAACAACAAGATTAAGCAATTACTCCCTATACGCTTGTTATTGTTGTCCAATAAAGCAGCATCTAAAATAATAGCTTTTCTCTTGCCACCCAAGGTTGAGTACTGCAGAAAAATGTGTAGGAACTGATTAGGTTAGAGAGATAGGTCTGCATAAATAATTGCTGAAAGCCAACTAAGTCAAAATAATAATAGCAGAGAAAATTAACTTTCAGATAGAAAACTACCTGTCTATGCTCTCATTTGTATACTGAAGTTTAATTCAGCAAATGAAGAATACGATTCTTGGGACAAAACAGATAACCCACGGATTTATGGTGATAGCTGTCACAGAAAACAGGTCTACCTTGAGATCAATTGGCCTTCAGAAGTTTTAAATTGATTTTTTATTATTATTATTATTATCATGAAACATGTTAAGATTTATACATCATTTCTTCTTCGGTTTGCCCTGTATGTCAGCAAGGGAACCTAGATTTACAGATAATTAGGTAGAATACTTGAAGCAATTCAAGAATTCCTTTCATGCAGTTGAAAGGTGTCTTTCTTTCCTTGAATTTCTCTTTTTTTTTTTTTTTCCCTGGTTCCTATCTGTCATCAGTTACTTTCTTCAGAACTGGCACATTGTACAGAGTAGATTTCTCCTTCAATAAATATCACTGTAATCATTAAAGATCATCACTTCTCCATGCAGTCAACAACAGTTTGAATGTGGAAACCTTCATGACAATCCTCCCTGCCACAGGAGAGTAAATATCTTCAGTCAGTATCTCATCCTTTCAAGGTCTCTCTTCCTGGTCTTGAAACAATATTTATAGCCCCATTTTCCTTGTCAGTGCCCTTCCCTCTTCACAAGAAGGAGCCAGTTCAGAGTAATCATTACCACCATGTTTTATGCAGAAGTCTACATCTAATAGCAAATACTTCTGGGCCAAGTTGATGAGAGCAGTGTTGTGTCTGCTGAGCACTTCTGCCGTCTCTGCCCAGCTCATTCAGACTGGCCTATTGGTCTCCTCTTCTATTTTTACTTCAGTTTCTGCATTACTGTTCCAGAAATGGATATGTTTAAAGTAATCTGTCAGGTTCTCTCTCCTTCCTGACTATTTTATTATTTTCAGTAAAATGTATTTTGTACAGCTTCTTTTGCTCATCATCATGAAAACCAAAGAAGTAGATTTTTTCTGACAAGTGAAAAAAGTCTGACAATTCTGTATTCAGGACTGAACACAGTCAAGTCAAGTGACACTGTCCACTATGAAAACAAACAAAGTGCACAGAACATCCCCCAAAATCTGATGTTTCACAGTTTCAAAGGGGCTTTTCTAACAACTGGGCTGCAGCTTTGGTACAGTGCATCACTTTTAACTTCAGTAAAAGTCTTTTCTTTTAATTCCAGATGAGCAAATGTACAACTCTTTATCTACTAGTAGCAAAAGACTTTCTGTATTCTCATTCACATGCAGAACTTAATTTGGATAGTGTACATCTGATGAATTTGCAGTACTTGTGAGGTGTATCAGTACCAAACTTGGAAAGTTTTTATTTGGGAGAGTGTTTCTGCATAATATTTGTACTGAGGCTGAAGTTACAGAGTATATAGCTGAAGGCAAACTACTTGGGAGACTACAAATCACCCAACCATAGCCCACAGGAATGAAAAAGGAGTAGTCCCACAGTCCTTTTTATCTATCACATAAGAAACTTGGAAATACATAGGTAATGTGGAAAATGTGAACAGTTATGAATATTTTTTAAAATGTGGTTCCCCATCCCCATCCCCATCCCCACCCTTACTGCCAAGGGTGGCTCATTTGTTTGTTGACATTTATGATCTTTGCCCCTCAGCTGATGAAAACTTTTGCCTACTACTACAAAGAAATAAAGTTGACTTGAGGTAGATTTTGAAGTCACTGAAGTACTTTACCTGTCATCATGCACCCCAGTGCAGACTCTCCCTACTTTGCTGCAATCATCATGTTTTTCTTAAGGTTTTGCAATCTTCTTTAGCTTCTAGCTTCCTCCCTTCCCTCCCTGCATGCCCTACAAAGATTTAAGTTCTTGCAGCTTCAAAAGAAGGTGGGAAAATGTCAAAAAGGCAATCAAAGATCAGGAGTCAGAATAAAAGAATTGTGGGTCCATGTGTATGCTCTAAATTTCAGGAATATTAAGGAATCTTACTATTATTAAAACTGCACAAGAGAAAATTCTTATGTGTTAAGAAACCACATCAGTTTTGGAGTACCTAGAATTGGCAATACTGAGTGGCTTCTTGGGAGGTCCACAAAGCATTGAACACCACAAGGCTTCCTGTATCCGGAGCTTTAAAATATGCAAGAGCATCCTGTTCCTATTAGATGCCCAATATTCATATCTGAAATCACATTTTGGCCACAAAAAGGAAATTATTTACCCATCACTCACCATTTTCTATGGTAATTAAGAAGTTGCTCTAAACTGAGCATTGCACGTTTTCCATGTGTCAGTTTGATGCCACATTTTAGTGCACTAGCTGAGGAGTCCAGAAATCAAAGAGATGCAGCTTCAAGCTTCAAACATGAATACCTAGAGCTATGCTGTTCTGAATGACAATGGACATGGAGATGAATGTTTACATTTTTTTTCTGCAGACTCTTTCACATGGGTGTGTTTGATGCTTTCTTCAGGTGGGTCTGAAGCTAGGATTGAGTAATGAATAAACATGTCTTATTGAAGCGAGTTTGACATTTCAACTAAGTTTTCACATTAATTAAGGTTGTCCTAGCCCCCCTCAAAGAGGAGCAGAAATTTGAGAGAACCCGGTGGTTGAGGTATAGTATAAAAAGCTGTATGAACACTTTGTTAAATGCACAGATTTAACCCTGCTGGTTTGCTCCTAATCATTATTAATTGCCTCCAGTGGTGGACATTAATTTCCCTATTGCAGCAACATGCATCTTGAGTTTGAGCATATCCTAATATATCAAGTGGGACAGGTGATATAATTCATCTGGTCACAGCTGGAAAGAAGACAGCCACCCACATGCAAGCAGTCTGTCAGCCTTAGTTACGCTGCAGACACCACCACAGCCTCCATAACAACATTGTACATTTATCTCTGGGGATAACTTTACAAGAAGTACAGCAGATCAGTTCATCCTATTTAATCTGCTGTTGTCTTATCAGGAGTAAGAATGCTTCAGCCTGGGCTTTAGCTCTGAATTTGGGAGGGGAAAAATTTGCTCATGTGTCTGGTTGTGCAGGAGAGCCTGACCCTCTCCTGGTTGCTAGAAAGGGGAGGGAGCTGGTACAGTGCCCCAAAACAGGGCATGCCCCAGGAGCTAAAGTGCAGTCCTTACATCTGGACCATGAGAGGTTTGTGTTCACATCCCTGAAGCATCCAGTTCAGACTGGAACCCACTTGCCAAGCCTTGTATTTGTGTATATTGTACCATATGTTGTGCAATGGTCACTGTGCCAGAGCAGCTCTCTCAGTAAATTAAACACTTCCATGTGTACAGGGGCAGGAGAAGTGGACATAACTCCACCTTGGTAGAGGCTGGTGGCAAGAGCCTCCATTTGAAGGCAGAAGATGCAGCTGCACAAGCTCAGCCCATGATCCTGGTGGGAGGACAATGTGCCTCGCTGTCTGCTTTCAGGTAGAAGTTTTCACTCTGGACTCAGGAGGGGCATACATTTCCACAAGAAGTTTCTGGGTTTAGAGATGGCGCATATCCAGGTGAAGAATGCTTCCTTGGGAAAAAAAAACACCTTGCCCGAGTGTCCTGATTATCTAGTTAATGAAACATGCAAATTACTGCTAGCTCAGAGCTCCTTTCCCAGTATGGCCCATAACTACACCTCAGCAGCTGTTATGGTGTATGCACTGAATTTGAGCTAGAAGATAAAGGAAGTCTGAGGAAACAAAAGATGGCATAAAAGGATATTCAGATCTGGCCCCGAGGAAAGATGAGGATTTAAACTAAGCAGAACCAGGTTCCACAGTTGCCTTTCTTAACTGTAATTAACTGTAATTTTTCAGGTTACAATTACCCTTATTTGTAGCAACCAGCAATAGATTAGCCATAGAATTGTTTAGCACTTGGTTTAACAATTATGCACAAGTTTGTTTGCCTATCCAAACCCTTGTCCAAATATGTAAAATATACTTGTCCAGAAAAAAGGACAAAATTTAGGGTTGTGAAAATTTTTGGAACAAGGTCTTTCATTTACAAGTTTTCAGTGAATTGTGAAAGCATATATCCAAATGATAATTTCTTCTTAATACAGAACAAAGAATTTATTACTGGAATCTAAGTGTCATGCTCCATTTGAAGTGGTTTTCAGACAGTTCTTATTCAGACCCCCTTGGTGATTCCTGCTAACTACTTTGCTCTTGAGTTCACCACTATAAAAGTGAAGTGGAAGAGCTTAAAAAAGGCAACTTAGTTATTTAGCAGAACAAGTCTTGTTGTAATAGACTGATATGAACTTGATGGTCTTCTTTCTGGTTCTTGGTTCTTGTGCCTTTCAAATTATCCTAATCATATAGGTGTAATCCTACAAATTCTTGCTGCATTTTGCAGATATGCCTTATCATTCAAGGATGGCACCATAGAAGTGCAATTGTTTAATGGATCAGAACATTGAGGTGAAACTAGTCCTTAGCATCTTAGCATATAATAACACTTTACACCAAGCCTAAAAGCATTATATAGTGGGTTTTTAAATGTTCAATCATTAGGCTTGATGCATTTAGCCCAGGTGAAAATTGTGAGTACTAGAGATAAAGGAAAAATACATCTACATAGCTTTGAAAAGGTTTAATTCTTCCTGTGTCTGTGAATTGTTCCATACCAGACGATACCTTGATAATTAGATCTCCATTTCTTTAAAGGGGACATTTTGTCCTGACAGCATCTAAATTACACTGTTTTCTTTTTCTGTTGGGACGACACATTGTCAAAGTGAATCACAGCGAATTCTCTCTGTCTCCTGACTTTGATCCCTGCTTTTTCTCATAGAGGAGTCCAGGCTGTGGCTCGGCAGTGTGCCAGTGCTGATCAGCTACTGCAGGCATCCAGGGCTGTGTTTACCTCTTTCTTGCTCCCCAGATTTGCTGGAAGGAGCTGGCATTCCACTTGCAGCAGATGGGTTTTGATCTGTCTCAGCCTTCCTTGGAAAACTCTGTCTGCTTAGCTGTGGACAGCTTTATATTTCATCTGGACTGGCACCTGTTTTGGTGGTCTGGAGCACCGTGTTTATGCCTGTCTCATCTGTTTTTTACCACTTCTAAGGCATGCTGTTTTACAATCCAACTGAAGGCTTTAGTAGAGGAGAGATTTGCTACAAAATCCAAGAAGGAAGGAAAACAATTCTGGATATGCTGCAGTAGCTGTCATAAACCTAGACAAGATGGCTTTTTTTCTAGTTATCTGGGCAGCAGGAGTTTTTGGGTTGAGCTGCCAGTGCAAGTCCATCACAAATCTCTCTGCTAACTTGTGAATCAGATACTCACAATCAAAATGGGTCAAGTAAACTGTTGGGTTGCCAGTTTTGGATAGCTTGGCTGAACAGCCTTATTTCATCTAGAACTGTTATTTATGAGTTATCGCAGAAGATTCCAGTGTTACGATCACTGTTGTTAACATGAGTCTAAAGGAACAAAGGCTTTGTACTAAAAAGGAAACAGTCAGGAGGAAGCCTTGCACAGTGGTATGTGGGCTGAATTCCTTACAGCAATATACATTTCCCTCTTAATTAAAATAGTTAAACTGTGGAACTAGACATTGATGCAATATGTTGTTCCTATTCTAGAAATGCATTCACTAAGAGTTAATAAATAATCTATGTGTTCTAATCTTTTAAAGTCATTTCAGGGGGATGAAGTCATCTGCTATAATTGTAAATGCAGTACCTCTGCCTTCACTGCATTCAAATGTAAAGGTGAGAAACCGATTAGAGGTGCTGGGTTGCTAGAGATAGATGCTCCAATTTAAATGCCACTGCATTTGTTTCTAGTAAATAGAGACAATAGAATAATGCTTCCTTCTATTGTAAGGTTTTAGTCCTGGATTTCTACCTGCTTACCCCAGATTTAGCTGGGAAAAGGGATAAATTTTCTTCTTACTAAATTTACAGGGATTACTGCAATAAATACAGGCTGCCTAAATAGACCAGATTTCCCAGCTACACAGCACTAGTTACCCAGTGCCAGAGCTGCATCACATTCTAGTTCTGACATCTGAGGTGAATCTTGCTGCAGGAGCACAGTTAAAGCTGCTTTTGATGAATGTAAGGGCATTGTTCCTTTTTAGTTTGCTTTTCTTTTAAGAGGACCTGAGCCAACTTACCTGGAAAATCAAGCTTTTCACATGTCCAATTTCAGATTCTAAACTGAAAGTACATGGCAGGCTGTAAATCTCCCAAAGTAGTGGGGTGACCAGTCACTCCTGAGTTTGGTTTCCCACTTCCAGACTGCTACCAGTCTTAGGGTGACTCAAAACTAGCTTGTGGTGACTTGATTGTTCAGCAGTTGCAATCAGAATTGCAGTGAAGGTGCCTTAATCTCTGATGCCCATGCTTCCATGAGCTGGTTTAATTCTCTTGTTGACAGCCAAATTAGCTGACACAATGCTGTCAGTCAGTGCAGGCAAGAATAAGCCACACCAAGCCTCAGATTCACTCAGCTCCCATCAGTTGTTTACTTGTGACAAAATGTCCCGGTTTGGAGCGTGACTCCTCCCCATCTGTGGCAAGCAGTGAGTTTTAATTGAAATCATATAATCAAAGGGCTGCACTAAAGCACTGCTGCATTTCTTGGTGATCAGAGGTCTAAAGGGAATGACTTTAATGAAGCAGAGAGCCCAAGAACTCCCCAGCTGAAGTCCTACCTAAAAGAAAACTCATGCACACTTGAAAGTGCAGAAATACTCAGAGCAAAGATCAAACTTCCCTTGCACCTCCTGGAGTGTAGCAGAAATGTTACTCCGTGGAGATCCAGCCCTGGCTGAATCTCCTGCAGAGGAAATGAAAGACAGGCTACACCACTTTCCTAGGTCATTCAATACCCCAGCATTTTATGTGAATATCAATGGCAGCATTGTCCAGTGTGTACATTATATAGAGACAGTCAAAAATGGTATATCAATGATAGCATCTTTAATAGCCATAAAAATAAAGTGAGGAAGACAGAGGGTGATAAATAAGGAACAGCCTGTATTGATCCATCTGCATTTGGTTTGTTAGATTTCTTATACAGTTATTGGGAACAAAAACCTGTCAGTTCTTCCTCCTCCAAAATAAACTGCTTTCCATTAACAGGCAGCAGATGATCTCATGGGTTTTAAGGAAACATGCAAGAGGGATCTGCAAAAGAGGATATGATTAAGATTATTAATATAGCTATAAATTTCATCAGCCTTTCCTCTTGAAACTTGGACAACTGCATTAAGCAATAAAAAATAATAATAATAGTCTGAAGCTCTTCTGTATCTCTGTAACCTCTCTATGACACTCACGGTAGCTTTAAAAATGGTGCTTAAGCCCACCTGATAGGAAAATATCACTTGCAATGCCTCAAGTGTGCATTAATCCAGGCTCACATGTGAGGCAGCTTATCTGGATCCCCTCCAGCCTGTCCACATCTTTGCATAGCAGGGACTAAAATTGAACAGAGTATTCCAGGTGTGTCCTGGCAAGCTGTGCTAGTTTTACCTGTGGTAGAGTTAATTTTCTTCACAGTGGCTATGATGGGGCTGTGGTTTGGATTTGTGATGAAAACACAGTTGATAATACAGAGATATTTTTGTTATTGTTGAGCAGGGCTTGAACGGAGCCAAGGCCTTTTCTGGTTTTTGTACTGCCATGATAGTGAAGGGCTGGGGTGCATGAGAAACTGGGAGGAGACACAGTCAGGAGAGGTGACCTCAGCTGACCAAAGGGATATTCCTGACCATGGGACACAATGCTCAGTACATAAAATGTGGGGAAGAAGCAGGAAGGGAGGGGCATTTGGAGTGCTGGCATTTGGAGTGCTGGCATTTGTCTTCCCAAGTAACTGTTGAGTGTGACAGGGCCCTAGTCTCCTGGAATGGCTGAGCACCTACCTGTGAATTAGCTCCTTGTTTTGCTTTGCTGGCATGCATGGCCTTTACTTTCTATATTAAACTGGTTTTTATCTCAATCCATGAGCTTTCTAGCTTTTATGCTTACTATATTCTCCCTGGTCCCACTGGTGGGGGAATGACCAAGCAGCTGCACGGCCCTTGCTGGTGTTGGTCCACAACACAAGCTATGAGCATTGACTTTTTTATCTCAGCTGGTGATGTCCTTGTTGATGTAACCCTGCATCCTCTTGGTTTTCTTTGCTGCAGAAATACACAATTCACTCATACTGAACTCATTGTCCACCAGGGACCCCCAGTCCCTTTTCCACAGAGCTCATCCCCAGCTGGGTAGATCCCACTCCATGCTGCAGTCCTGCATTATGTTTTCCTAGGTGTAAGACCTTACACTTGTCTTTGTTGAACTTCATCAGTTTCTAGTTAGACCAGCCTCCCACCTTATCCAGGTCTTCCTTCAGGGGAGCTCTCCCTTCCGAAGTGTCCACTACACCACTCAGCTTGATATAATGGCAGACTTTGTCAGAGTATATTCAATTCCATCTGCCAGCCTAAGGTGTATACTGGTTTTGGCAGATTATGACAAATGTCAAAGTCTCTTCAGAGGCAAGTACATAGAGGATTTGGAATATGTGTGTATGTGTGTTTGCTGGGCTCCATACACCCTCTAATATGTAAAATATTTTAGCCATTGAGACCCCAGGTGCTTGAGGCTGCATTCCCAGAGCATGTGGGGGGTCTTTCACAGGGCTTCTTTTTACCTCATTGGAGAGGATGAGCATTGAGTGCACACTATTTACCTTCCTGCCAGACATCTGCTTACATATTTTGGAGGGGAACAGCACTAAGGAAATGGCTCAGAAAAGCTCCCTATTTTCAGTTAATTCAAACTGTCCAACAGCTTAATTTCTGGTGTGTTGGGAGCGTGATGCAGTTCTGATATGTCACATTGCATTACGACTTTGCACATGCTATTTGCCCATCTCAGTTTCAGGCTTCCTGCAGTATGAACAAACACACTTATTTTCTTATCAGATTCCCATTTCATGCTCCTGAGTCAGAGAAAGAATAAAGCCCTCTTATGGACACTAAGACACAAAGAGCTTCTGGAAGCCCTCTGCTGCCACAGTTCATGAGCTCTTTACATTCCAGTTACTTCAATTTTTTCCCCCCAAAGAAATATTGTTGAAGCCAACTACTGATTTGAACTCCTTATCAAGTGAGTGTGAGATGAACAGAGGAGCATCAGCCAAAAACCTCGGTATGCTACCTTTACAGACCATCTTCCACCTTGAAGCTGCTGGTGGTATGTGACACCCCGTACTGACAGCCAGGTGCAAATCCTGCCATTTTCATTTGGAAGGCATCACTTCATATGCATGATGCTCATGTGCTGAAATGCATTGTATTCTAAGCAAGCTCACCCTCCAAGAAAAGTGTGATGGCAGCTACACTGCCTGTAGTCCCAGACTCATGCTGATTTCTAGACCATACCATGGGACTGACTGATGGACAATCCCAGGTCAGTTCTGTCAACCTGATGGAGCAGACAGCTCCATCCACTGCAGCACTTGGAAATGGGTTGAGCTACTGCTTTGGAGAGCCAGTAGCTGGTACAGCCCTACTGCTGCATGCCTCTTCAGCTTCCCCACGTGTTTTCTACTACTGTAGAGTGTATTTTAATATAGCTTCCAGTACTGTTTCAAGGAGGGAGCTGAAGAAGTGTCGAGCAGTATTGCTATAAACAATCCTTTAACTCCATATCGTTTGACAGATTTGAGTTCTTTATCCTGCTTGTTTATGACACATGCACAGACACATGGACACACAGACACACACTTACAAAACCTCTGCAATGCAATGCTGTGGCACTCTTTGTCCTTGCCTCCTTTCCTCTAATGTTTATGACCCATTTTCAAAGGCATGCACTGGTATCTGATGATCTGTATCTTTTCAAGTCTGCATACAGACATGCAATCTCGCTGTCTGGGTAATGCCTCCAATGGACAGCCTTCCAACAGACTCACTTTCCTCTTCCATCCTTTGCCCTCATCCCATGGATAAAAATGACTGATGAAGCCCATTACTTATCTATCAGATAATAGATCTGCTTTGACACAGATTCCTTATAAAGCTTGCTCTTAGCAAAATCTGTTCTTGACATCAAGAAGGCACTGGGCTAAAACATTGCTTTTGTTGGTAGGTTAATTTAGCATTTAAATTCTTTTTCTCTAATGACTTTTTTCATGGAAAATTGGTCCACTATGTACAGCAGAATTTAACTGATCCATACTCCTGTGATTAAAAAAAAAGTCTCTGTTACAGTGAAAAGATTCTCCCCACAATGCTGACAGCAATGGGTCTTGTAGACAAGATTAAGATGCATTCAGCAAAATCCTGACACCCAAACTGGGAAAAGATGACAACATGAAAGAGGATTTAGTTACTTTTTGTTAGTTCTACAGCATTGCCAGTGATTATGAGAGACAAGCAATTGTGCTTTTTAAGTTTGACCACATTTCAAAGTGCTGTGCACTACTGCACCAAGTACAGAACAGTTCAAGCCCTGAAAACCTTCAGATGAACTCCAAGAGGCTCAATTCACTTCTATGCTTTGGGCTGTGCTTCTGCCCTGCCCTGGCAGGGCCCGAGATCCCCTGGCACACTGTGTTTTCCATACACATCAAACCCTTGTGAGTATAGAAACCCAGAGAAACTCAGATGTGCTGGCCAGGTCATGGTGCATTTTTGATGACTGGAAAGATTCTCCTAAATTAAATTCCAGAACTCCAAACCCAGGCCAACATTTCTAACAGAAGGAATTCCCAGACCCTGTAAGCCACAACATCTGGAGCTACAGCAGTCGTTGCAGGGCCTGCTTATCAGACAAAGAGCTTCTCACAGCCTGATGAAAAACTCCCATCCCCTTTGTCCATCACATCAGAACACAGAGCAGAGCAGCCTGAGGGGGCAGCCAGGGCCATACCCCAGCCCTGCCTCACACCAGTGTCCGCATGGGGAAATCCTGCCTGGCTGCACGCCTGCTGCTCTGGGCAGGGAAGTGTGCCTGCAGCTCTGCTGGGTGCCTGGCTCTCCCCCAGCCTCATGGGGACCTTTATTCTGCATTCTTTTTCCTACGGATTGATGTGCCTGCCCCTTGGGGGCTGTGAGGAGTAGCAAGAACGAGAGTGTCTGAGGCTGCTGGGTATACATTTTTGTGGGGGAGGTATAGGTTACTTCAGTTTCCAATTTGGCAGAGCTCCCAGAAATAGCTCTTGCAGAAATACATATCCCTGAAATGACCTAAAAATAACCCAGTGGCAACCTGAAGCATACATAAAGCTGGAAGATAAAGATGCAGAAGGTATAAAACAAGGTCTGAGTCCCAGGGAGCACCTTCATGGTGGTGTTATTCCAGCCCATATTGTGCCTCAGCCCTTCACACCACAACTCTGCTCCTGGTTTGAAGGACTTGGCTTGAAACCTACAGAAGGACTGATGCTGCCTTGGTTGGCTGGGAGTCACCCGTGCCTTTGGAGAACATTTTACTTGTGCATAGGAAATGAGACCCTTGTGAGAAACACTTTTTTGTGGGAACAAAGGACCACTGCTCTTCACAAATGTTATAAAGCACTCGAAGTAAAAAAAAAAAACCTAAAACAACAAAACAGCTACTCTCATATACCATTAGTTTTAATACTACCTGCTGTACAGAGATAGAGTTAAATTAGCTTCAGCAGGTTTATCTCCATTTTTAACAGCAGTCTCGAAGTCAGCAGAGCCCTCCACAATTCCATACTCAAAATATTATACGAATATATGGAGAAATTTGCATGAAACGGTCAATATGGCAAACCTTCTCTCACATCTCCAGACAAAGGCAAATGAAAATCAAGAATCTCTGCAGCATCCATCCTGAAAAAAAAAAAAAAAGAAAAAAAAAAGAAGAGAAAGAAAAGTGTCTTATTGAATAAATTACACTAGAAGATGCAGCAGTGTTTCTTTAATGGTCAAAGATTGATTCTCAGGACCAGAAGCCTGAACCAGCAAACAAAGTATCTGCTTCTGTCTGCCCCATCCTGAGAGCTCTTCACAGCAGAGCTGAGTAAATAATTCGCAGTAGATAATTTACCTGCACAAAGGCTTTCTTTTTTTCACTTACTGAATGTCAGTACCTTGATTGTGGCTTCCTCTAATTTATTTGTAATTCAAATGTACTTGTCCAATTTATTATCTTTCTTCTTTCCTAACAGGTCAGATAGACTGTGAAGGGTCTGCTACAAGTATTTCAACCTGCCTATTCAAGAGAGAGCTGAGTTCATCATGAATAGTATCAGACAGCTTCGTGGGGTTTTTTTCTCTCCATCCACAGGAATGCAAATTTTGTGATCAGGGGAAGAGCTTTGGATTGATAATAAAAATTTTATTCTGCTGGATAAAACCTCAGGGGTTTTCCTCAAAGCTTCAGCCTTAGAAAAATGGTGATACTGCAGTCTCTGTTGTCTCTGTGCAGAGCTGAAATGAAATCTTTTTATTACATTCACTTGAAATAATGGCACCTGCTACTTCAGGCACAGTCAAAACCTGTGTGCCTGGGCTCTAGAAAAATTTCCCAATGAACTTGAACCCCCACTGTGTTAAGCACTGTCCCTTTTAAATGTAGTAATTGCAGAACATAGATTGAAGAGAAATGGTCACAGCAGTGGCGGATGAAGAATTTTTGTCCCTCATTAGGTTTAAGCTCGAGGCTCTGGTAGAGCTTTGTCATCTCAGCCCAGCACTTCTGCTGCGTGGCAGTACTGGAGCGTGCAAACTTCAAATGGGCTTTCCATGGGCGTTCATGCAGACCGGGCTCCATCGCTCTAACATCTGCAGAAAGCAGAAACAGCAAAGACCTGGGGAGCCTGGGCAGAGCAAAGCCATTTTCAAACCACCAGCAACAGTGGTTCACCTAATGCAATCCCTGTCTTGGCCCCTGGATGTGAAAGTTGATTAAAAAAAAAAAACAAAAAAACCAAAGCCAGGAACTAATTGGCATCATCCAGCCAGATGTTAATGAGAGACCAGCGTTTAATGCATGTTTGCTGCTATTCAACACTGCTGTGTACCAGCACTGCTTCCTTCAACTTACATAACCAGATATAGTCAGTGAACATGCTCATGCAAATCTGAGCAGAGGATGGACTTGTAGACCTGGACTTCTCAGTGAGAGTGGGCTTGAACTAGAAAAATGCATAATCCTTTTCAGAAATTACTACCTCAGATAGAATTTCTGTAATTTTTAGTTTAATTTCTATAATTATTTTAGTGTAAAACCCAATAAAAATTAGACAAAACTTGGAAAGTTTGGTTATTGTTTCCTAGTGTGGATGTGTGAGGGATTATTTGTATGTATGTGGTTTGGGTTTATTTTTAAAATGCTAGTGGTCCATAGCCATTTTCCCTTGCCTGAGGCTCTGGCCACGGGTTGACAAATAAATTTCTGGAGAGTCAAACACATCCAGGTGTGGATAGACAGAGAAAAGCTTCATGTGGTCAAATAACCTGCTCCAGTTTTGTCTAAATGAAGTGCCCGCTCTGTTGGGCTGACAGTGCTCACCACTCCAATGCCATTGCCTCTGAAACCCATGGGACTAATTTCCTCATCTTTTGCTCCTTATTTTCACAGGCCTTTGCATTTCTCAGCCCTGATCTTAGGTGAGAGGAAAGCACCAAATTAATGCAAGAGGGTCACACTGCTGCAGGGCAGAGCAGAAGCCCCTTTTTGCAGCACATCCAGGCTGCCCAGTGCGATGGTATCCCTGAGGAGCAGCTCCCCTCTGCAACCCAGCTCAGCCCTGCCAGCCTCTGGGGCAGCACTGCCTCAACTGCACCACACCAAGGACAAGGAGATGAAATATCCACATGCCCACGCACCAGATCCAGCAGGCCACGGGGTCCCAGTTGTGATCCCTGAGACCTCAGCAAGAAAAATCCTCTGTGAGCCATTTCTTCTCGCTGTAAAGTGGAGCAGGCTGCCTCTGGCTGGCTGACTGACAGCTGAGAGGTTTTAATGAGCACCTCTCCTCCCTGCCAGCACTTGTGAACGAGACCTCAGCTTGGAGAGAGAGTTATAGTGCTGGGCTGAATTACCCTGAATTATTCTTTGCCCTTCTAAAAAGGTATAACTGCTATTTAGGAAGGTTCATAAACCAACAATGCATCTAGCATATGAAAAACAGAGAAAAAAAATCACTGCATGGACCTATATTTTAAAATAAATTTCATTTATCCCAACTGACCCTTTCCTGAACCACTAATAGAACAAACCTTCATGATAAAAGCTGAGGAGGGATGGGAAGAAACCAAGGCCTTGTGGATAATTCAGGAATGATGGGCCATGCATGGGAAATGGTACTGAAAAATGCATGAGAACCATTTTGTTAAAAAAAATGGACTGTGGAATGCTAACTTCCTTGGAAGAATCAAAATCAATAAATAAAAAGATGCAAAACTGTGAAGAGTCTGAAACTGAGAGCAGAAAGCTCTCAGAAATCTGACTAAATTGGAAAATAAGAGGCATTGAATTTTTCAGAGCGGGGAAAAGGAGCTGTAGGGACATATCTGAAAAAGATGCTTTGTTTGACACATGGCCAAGGTCAGAGCACAGAAGGAAGCTGTAACCACCATCACAAGCAAAGATTTTTGCTCTGGGAGAAAAAGAAAAGAAAAAGTTAGGTCTGGAAAAGCCAAAGCTGCAAGGAGTGCCACATGCAGCTCCCCTTCCTTGTGCTGGCCGTCCCTGAGCTGCTGCAGAGGGGAATGGTGGCTGGAAGTGAGCACGACAGCTGTGGGGAATGAAGATGTACCAGCCAAGCACAGCCTGCCCGAGATGAGTATGACACCGGTTTTGTGAGGCTGTCATACTCAGACTGGTGTCCAGGAGCTGGAGATTATTGTAACAATGACATGGCAGCAGATTGAATTTCCTCAATGGCAAAGGCAAGCAGAAGAGACCAGGGATGAGTGTCAGCTGGAGCAGGCAGCAATGCTCACTGGTATAAGAAATGCCAGCCTTCACCCTGCCCCTTGTTTTATTTTTTAACCACAAAAAATACATCACTTACAACACACAGGGTGACCAAATAAATACAGAAGCTACACTTGAAATTCAAAGAGGACAGGGATTTTTTTTTCATGAAAAAACCATTTCATTTGCAGCTACGTCTATAAAGCAAGATTGAAGATGTTATTAGACATCAGACACTGCTCGTCTGGTGAAGTGTTTCCTCAGCCTGTAGGTATTCTTTGAGGAAAGTGAACTGGGTAATTGCCTTTCTCAGGGCATCAAACACAGGCATGGAGTGGGGGGCAGAGACAGTAATGAAAAAGTAGCGCTGCACTGCCTGCCCGATGGTGCAGCAGGGGTGTGTGTGTGTGCGCCTCTGTGCACACCTTCAACTAGCCTGGAAATCAAGTGACTGCTGCAGAGTCTCTCACCATGTTTAAAGGACTTCTCTGTTGTGTGTTTTAGTGGCAGATTATAAAGGTAACAGTGAAAGGACCTCAACACTGATGACACTTCCCAGGCTTGGGAGGCAAAACATCCCCTAGCAGGAGGGAGCCAAGAGCCCAGGGGAGTCCTTGGCCTGTCTCTTTGCCATCTTCCTGGCAGCCACCAGCACAAGAGACACATTTAGGGTCCAAGCCATTCCAGCTGATGCCCAGCTGTCAGACCCTAGTGGAAACCCTTGAGGCAGGAGATGATGGTCTCAGCTGGGAAGGAACAGTGCATTAAAACCACTCTCACTCATGCAGGCTCCAAAGTCACACTGACTGCTCCAGGACTAAGCTGGGGAGGAGTGGGAACTTTACACTCTTCATGATGCCCCCACAGTAAAGCAAGGTGCTTGTTTAAATCCATGAGATTGGCATTTTCTTGGGACGAGGGCCAGAGTGCCTGACTTGGGAAAAGAGGAGGAAATACAGGCAGCATTTTGCAGTCCTGAACAAACACCGTCACCTCTACCCATCACTTTCTCCTCCTGAAAGATCCCCTTGCTGGTCCCAAAGGTGTTACTGTGTTCTTAAAACCTTTTTGCTATAACTGAACCTGGCCAGCACATGATGAAGCCAAAGCACAAGCACAGGACTGACCCTTCCATGTTGGGCATATCTTCCTTCCCCACAGAGATATGACTAGAAATAAAAGCCTTTATAAAGCCACTGAAACTGGCTAAAATTTGAATTGCCAGAAAAAGGGAATTTTTTTGGATAAATTAATACATTTAATTTTTTTGGTTTCTCTTTAATTCAGAAGGAAAACCAAATCTTCCACTTACATTGCTTTGAATTAGGGAAAGGAAATTTCATATGTAATTGTTTTATTTCCTTCATGCTGTCGATAGCTTATGTAGTGATGACTTTTGTGTTTGATGTTACAAGGTCAAGAGGCAAGGCTTGGTCTTTAAAGTAATTTTTTTAAATGAAAATGAATGAATTCTTTGTTCCTCTCATTTTGACATGCTCTGTGGAGAGTGTATGCTCAGCAAGTCTAAAGAATTTCAGGACAACTTGTCACAGCCTCTAGGAATAGACTAAATAAGTGTTAACCAAAGCATGAAATATGAAACACAAAAACACAAGACAGAATGAAGTGAAATTCTGCTCTGATTTTAAATCACGCATAAACAGATTTCCTTGCTATAAACAGAGTGGCTGATTTTTTTTGTTTCCCTTTTGTTTTGCTTGTCTTTTTCAGGGCAGGAAAAAAACATTTGAGGCATCTCAAAATATTTGACCTCCTCCAAATGAAATTCTTTCTGTTATTCTAGCTGGATCTGATAAACAGTACCCAGAGAAAACTCTTCAGAAATGTGGTATATATTTTAGTGTTCACTTTCCTCTGCTCTTTCTACCAATAATGTTGTCTGGTCAGAAGGTAGTAATAGCCCTCCACAGACAGCTTTAAAGACAAAGGGTCTAAAAGTCAACAGTTGAGTTCAGGACCAGTTTCCCATAAATATCATCCATCCCTTAAGAAAAATCTTGGTAAAGTAGAACACTTGTAGTGCCTTTTTAAAATTGAGATAGTCCTTGTCAGTGATATTGATATCTTCCATGGACACTTACACCTTGTACATATTTTTAAAATTTTCTATAATAAGGGTATTTTGAGAATCAAAAGAGTCTTGGTGAGTTGTTAGTAAGTGAAGTTCTTGCAGCTGCTACTTTACAGGTTTCAGTAAATCTCACACCTCCCAATATGTTTCAGTCCCTGCTAGATCCTGCATGCCAGCAGTTGTGTGACACTGATGTCTTGCTGGAGAAAAGCTGCCAGAAAGCAAACAATGCTGTTTTTGTAGCAAGTGCAGTAACTTCTGCAGCCCATGCATTATTTTGAGGTTTTAAGTCAGCCTTGCTCAAGAGACCAGTGTAGCTGTCTCCTGAGGGGTCTCCTTCCATTGCCCTGAAACCATCAGTGCTGCAGACAGCCAGAACTGGAGACAAACTGGGTGGATTCAAGGGGACAATTCACATTTCCTTTATTTTTGGAGTGCATATTAATATCACCCCAATAGAGACTTCCTGTGTTTTTCCCCCTGCTTTATGGGGCCCTGCAGTCCTTTGCTGGTCAACCAGCTGTCAGTGCACACAGGCAACGGCTGAGATTCGGAAATTCAGTTCATGCTTGTATGAATTCAAGCAGCTCTCAGTGCTATGGAAAGTGGAGATGCCTTTCACTCTCCTTCCTGCACCCCCCGTACAAACATGCCAAAAATCTGATTGCTTTCAGTAACACACCTCACTGCAACATAGCTGCACCTGAAAAAAGAAATATCACAGATGCACACTCTGCCTTGCAGCTTCAGCTGGGAGAAATGAGAGGCACAAGTTCTGGAAACAAATCTGCCCCTCGCTCAGCACCAGATAGCCGACAAGTGTTGGTCCATCTGCCGTAGGCAGTCAAACTGTGAGCTCACTGATGTGATATTACAGCAGCACAATCCACTGAGGGTTTCTGGGCCATGCTCCATGCTGTGTGCTGCTCTCCCTCAGCAGTGTTTGAGGGTGAGGGCTGAGGGGCAGAGGGGCTCCTCCAGGCCGGGCTGATGGAGCTGGGCAGCAGTGCTGGGAACGGATGGCTGGAGCAGAGGCACTGCCTGACCGCGTTAGTGCTCTCTGCCAGCAGCAGTGATGGAGAAAGCTCTTGCAGCTGTCCCTCAAATCCCTCTGCCGCAGAGTCAAAACCCTTTCTGCTTCACAGCTCATCTGTAGTCACTTGTATCAGTTACCAGCCCTGGCACTGAACTTCTGCCTTAGTATTTGGATGTCAATTCCTTTTGTCATCACTTTCCCCCAGTGTCCTTAAATGGACACGGGATGAAGGTGATGGTAATGCATTCCCTGCAGCATCCACAGCATCCAGGCCGTGTGACCCATGCTCACTGCCAGCAACACGGATGTCCCCTCCCCTGGCTCAGCTGGTGATGCTACCCTCAAAGGAAGTTGCATTACTCTGGGAGGTTCCCCAAAGTTTTGCTGCTGATGGAGGGGCTGAGTAAGGGGAACTCTCTTGTGTCCCATGCTGGCATCACTCAGCATCACCACCACTGCATTTACAGACTGGGGCAGCCCAGACGAAGCCTGGCTGAGAGTCCCAGGGCCAGATTGCTATCTCAGGGGTGAAGCAACACTAGGATCAGGAGATGAAAGCAGTGCCACATCTATCACAAACACGGACATTGAAGAAAGTGTAGGGAAGATTACACACAAGTTGTAGCTCATTAAAGGAAAACATGCCAAGATATTTTTATGTTGTTGTTACTTATGAAAGAGTCAGTTAACACAACCTCTTATGGTAATTACTACTGTGTAAAGAGAGACCGAGCAAAGATTACAGCCCTTTAGTACACCGTCATCGTAGCTTAAGTGGAACATATTTAGTACTCAAACAAGACATCTCCCACATACCTGGCCAGGGAATAAAAAGTCCAGGAAATCCCTACATAAGCTGCTCAGGCTGCTCCAACTTCCCCAAGGAGGCAGAAAAGCTTTCAGTGTTGGCTCAGGGCAAGGCAGGGGATTGGCCAGAGAAGGCTGGGATGTGGGACTGGCACTGCATGGTGGCCACAGGGAAGCCAGCGTGGCAGGAAAGGTGAGACAGAGATGAACTGTGGGGAATGTGATCTCCAGAAGATGGTCTTACAATGGACAAGTGGTTCAAAGATCTCTCCTTCATCACCTCCATCACTCTGTCTGATGCAGGGATCATGCATTGAGAAAGAGAGAAAGTCCCATGTTTGCCATGTGATCTGGCATCTCTAATAAATCCCCCTCTTACACCTCCAGTTTTCAGAAGCTGGGAGGAGTTCAACCATAGAAATTAATGACCCTGGTGGGATTTGCCATCCTCTAATTTATCCAATCCATTTCTGATACTGAATTTATGTTTTCACCCCTGGAGGTGGTGTCACCTCAGTCTGTGTACTCCTCTGCACCCAGATTTATGACAGTTCAAAACTCCCCTGTAATTCTTTGCACTGCAAATGCTAGCTTCTTCATTTTGTTTGATTTTGGTGGAGCCCATCTTTCCTGGGTAGGCTGCTGCAAGAGTTTCCCAAATTCTTAAGACCCCCAAACTCCTTTCTCAGCTCCTCACAGCTATCAGCATTTCTGCATGGCTCTGTGCAGGGAGCACCTCAGAGAACAGCACCATGAAGTCTGCAGCCTGTTTATTCACTGTCACCCACTGATCTTCCCTGACATTGTCAAATCTGATATCTAGATGCATGAGGTCTCTCACCTCCACCATCATATGCATGGCAGTGGAACCTCACAGCTATCTCAGATCTGGTTTGGCCAGCTTGGGCTCAGGAGTTAGCTTGTTTCTGGGATAAATGAATCAATTGCAGTGCATACAACTTCCATAGGGTCATGGGGACTTTGTCAGTGATGCTCAGTGTAGTGCTCTCAAACCCATTCCTCAGCTGGATTTTCACCTGTATATTGCTTCACTAACAACTGTTTTACTTTTCTTCGAATTATTTCTTTATTCAATTTTTTGAATAAAAAGCCAGAGCTGGAGAAGCCTGCAGCCATATCCTCTCCCACAGCTAAACTACTGCTGCAGCCAAATTCTCCTCACTTGGACTGGCTCCCACAGTCCCAGGGGCACCAACTTCAGCACAAACTGTAAATGAGTTGATGCAGATCAGGTTTTCTCATGAACGAATACCATGCAGTTCTGCATTCACACAACCTGATGCCAGTCTCCTGAAAGGAAGCACAGCATCAAACAAGGCATCACTCAGGTTGGGTTGTCAGCTGTGCTTTAAGTTATGTGAGAAGCCAGGTCAGCCAACAGCATCCATTTCACCCTTTAGCAAATATCCAGATGGTACTTGCTGAGCTGAAAGTGAAGTGTCCTTTCTAACCTCAGAGTCGATATGTGCAGCTCTTACTGCTGGTTGCACTGCCTGTAAAGGTGGCACTAGGGAAGTTTGGAAAATAACAGGAACATCTCTTCCTTTTTAAAATCAGTTTAAGAATTTAGAAAGGGCACTTGGTGACATTTTTAGGGGCAATGACACACAGGCCAAACAAAGGCATGCAAGAGCATGATGATCTGAGTTCCTGTGGTCAACACAAGCATTAACTGGCTGCACAGACCACTCACTTCAGGCCTCATTAAAAACTGGGAGAAAAAGAATTGTAGTTTGCAAATGTAAAACGGTGGTTCAACAATTAACTTAATCGAGACTCTCTGCTGAGCACATCCTCACTCCCGTTTAGCAGAAGCTACCACATGCCCCCCTGGAAAGCCGCTGTGAACGCACCCCTCTGTGGCTGCGGGTGGCTTTCCCAGCTGCAGTAACACGGACAGGTAACACTGCTGAGCACAAAACACAGGCACTGTGAGCCCTTGTGCAAAAGTAGATGAGTGCAGAGTTCCATCCGGGTGACAGAAGTGACTGATCCCAGAGGAGAGTGTTTAAAGCTCTGGCAGCAGCTGGGCCCCTACAGCACTGCCAGCCCCCAGTGCAGACACGACCTACATCCTGCACTTTTGGGCAGACACCATCTAACCCTGCATTTTGGGCAGACACACCGCTGGGGCTGAGGCTGCTGACACTCGATTGACCTTATCTCAGGCATGTGGTGATCAGCTGAGTGCCTTTGCTGCTGGCAGACCTCACCTACACCAGCAAAACAGGGAGCCAAAGCCGGATTAGGTTTCTGCTTCTGCAGCTGCCAGCGGATGCACTGACCCACCACAGCCAAGCCTGGTCTCGAAAACTGCTCTCCTTTATGGAGACAATTAAATACCTCATGTGCAGCCTTGACATTAAAACATATTTCAATTTAAAAGCAATATTTAGTAATACAGTTGGGGGTTTTTTTTACCAGTTTATTTGGATGGCAGAATCCAGCAGAAACCTCAGGACTGGCTGATTCATGCCTGTTTCATTTTTCCTTTCAATCCATTTTCTCTGAAAAGGAGACATAAGCAGTGAAGCCAATATAGTTTTATTGGATCCAGTGCACTGCCACTAAAACAAATATATGTACACTCAGGCCACCACACTTTTATTAAAACAAATAGAATTTAATTCAAACCAGCATTCAATAGCTACAGATTTTGGTAGGTGGTTGGTTGGTTGTTTTATTTTGAGAGATGAAATTAAATCCTACCAATACTTTTGCTCAATATGTTTTCACAATCAGATTCATTTGACCTAAGCAATATATATTTATCATAGATAACACATTTTTATTAAAAAGAAATTTATAGAAACCAGGTTTCTTTTGGGCGCATAGAAAGAAATCCCAACCCATTGTAAGATTGGACCAGAAGGACAGAGGGAAGAACCTATACTATTTTTTATGCTGGTGAAAGGCACTTCTACTTACGGGGCTCTTTTGACTACTACACTTGGGGTGACATATCTTCTTAGAAATGAGGTTTTTACATTTCAGTATCTTGCTAGGTAAAATATACTGCTTACAGACCGGCACTGGAAAAAAAGATAGCACTCAATATAAACAACTGCATTCATCAAAGGATTACAGTAGATTCAAACAAGAGCAAGGGAACTGGCGCTTGAATCAAGGTGTATCTGCATAAGATAGTATCTAGAAGAAGCAGCCTGTGGTACTAATAACCTGAAAAAGAAGGAGAAAAAAGCTCAATACAGAAATGAAACTGAGTTGTCATGTACAGCAGTGATGTTCGTTTTATTGCATTTCCACACCTCTGTTTATAAATGAAATTTTTACAGATGCCAAAAGGAAGTACATTTCCTTTTGTCACTAAGTGTTTCTGCAAATAAAGTCTAGGTCTCCATGTGTGTCTAATAGAAATCACAGCTTTGTAAAAACCTTATTTCACACTTCCAGAACCTTTCCAGTTCTTTATTCATGGTGATATATACTTTGATCTGGAGCAGTCATTGTGTTCCCTATTCTCTCTGCTTCAGTCTATTAGAGAACAGTGCAGAACTTAGGAAGAGTGCCTGGCAAACCATTCACCTTTTTTCTTGACAACATTTTGTAAGAGAAGGACTGATGCTTCTCTGTAAGCAAAGTTGTTTTCTCCCCTTCAAAGGAAAACACCTGGGAAGGTTGTTGAGATGTGTCTGAGTGACAGTGGAATGTACATTTCCGTCCAAGTCAGGAGAACCCACGCACTTAATTCCCATGGGTTTATTTGAATTTCTTTTCTTCTGTTGTTAGAAAAGTTTGGGGGGGAGAAAAAATCATGATCATGTATGAAAATCAGCTGTAGCAGATCTTAATGGCCTCCTCTGAGCTCACAGTGGTGAGAGAAATGAAGGTGCAGCTCTGCATCCATCAGAATTGTGTCCTGGCTGCATTCAGACCTGCCACAGCTGGAAACAAGCACATCCACAAGCACTGAAGCACAATCTTGGTTTCTGCTTGAGTGCCCCCAAGGCTGACAGGAGATGTTTGGTGTATGAACAGCTTGGTGTGGTGTCAGAAGGAGTGCATATAAATACATGGTGGCGCAGGGAGGTTTCGTGAGGGCGTTGTCTCCTGCTTTTTCTCTCTGTACCCTAAAAAGTATTGTCTTGTGTTGACCTTCCCTCTGAATCAAGGGCTCTCTCTCTTTGTCAGTCAGAAAAGCATCATTAGATAGCAGTGGTAGGGGAGCACTATCCCATCCATATGGGCTGAACAGCTGCCTTTGCAGACTTCCCAGCCAGGGGAGCAAAGGATTAAGTTCAAGACCCATATCCAGACACACTCCCCCACATTGTGCTGAGTGGCAGCACGGTGCAGGTGACAGAATGCTTCCTCTATTTCCAATTCACTTTGTCAGAGACCAGCTACTTCTCCTTTGCCTTGCTCCCTGTGACAACATTTCCAGTCAACAGCTCAGCAGCTGCATCTGCCCGTCAGGCTTCTCCTCCCTGCCAGCCTGGTGCAGAGAGAGAGAAAAACACCCGACCCGACTCCGAACAGTTTTAATTAATACTGACATTTATCAAGCTGCAGAGGAAGCAACTGCTGCTTGTTGCTTGGGTTTATGTGAAAACAGTAGAAATAAATGGAACTGTCATAAAGTTGTAGACCATCCTGTCTTCATTACATCCAATGCCTGGGAGAAACGAGTTGTGAGCAGCAAGAGCTACAGGAGCTCGTGGGGCGGCTGATGGACGGCTTTCTCTGGAAAGCAGGCTTTTCCTAAACCACGCTGCCTTGCTCACGTGTAGACACGTGGATCTGCTTGGGATATTGGTCACAAGCTCTGCCCAGTGATCCAGTATAGATCACCCATGTCCCTGCTGTGCCTCATGTTATTTGGGCATGCTGTGCTCCCAGTGTTCTGACTCTGACTCAAAGCCCGTGTCTGAGTCCTCCCAAATGCTGTTCATTGCCTGCCTCACACCTGCCTCAGGACTGCAGGTCTGTCAGCTGGAGGCACGTACACCTTGGACAGGTCTGGTACGGGCTCGCCGTGCTGGAAAGGCCAAGCAGCTGCACCATATTGATGCAAAATGCAAAGACTACATGCTTTTCATTTCATGAAAGGTCTCTGCATCCTTCCAAGCCATCTTGCCCATTTGCTGATCATTCATAAGCCTTTTAAATCTTGTACAAGCTGTAGTATTTATCACAGCTTTCTACCAGGGCAGCCTTTGGACATTTCCACCTGCTTATTGACAGCTTTTCCTTAAACTCCTCTGCAGCATTTATTTCCCAGCAAAAATGTAAACCCAAAAAAGAGAATAATTTCTTGTATTCTGACTCCTGGAGGTAGAAAAGAATTGCTCTCCCTCCACAGATGTGTTCCTGCATCCCAGGTGTCCTTTACTTTAGTTTGAAAGCAACAACAAAGAAATAAGGAAATAAATAGAAAGACTTTGTATGACAGGTCAGTAGTGTATGTGATTTTCCTTTGCAAGAGCTAATATCTGACCTGATATGAAATGCTAACTGGTCCACTATATGCTTACAATATACCTGCCAAAAAAAAAAAAAAATTATCCCCCCCAAAAAATCAAACACAGTATCCTGTGAACCAGTTAAAAATAGACATTCTAAGCAAGGGATTTGTAGGTCAGGAGAAGCTTATCTGTAATCCCTCTGGGAAAAGTAAATCCTCCTGTGGCCCTAGAAAAGTCCAGTGGAGTCCTCTTGTAGCAGAGAATGCTGGTGTTGGTATGTTGTTTTTCTGAGAACCTGCAGCTCTGGATGCACACCAAGTACTCTTCTCAATGCCATTTTTGCCTTTAATTCCTCAAAGAACCCCATCCTCCAGGAAGGAGGCCACATGAGCCACACCAGGGCCTTCCCAAGCTCTGAAATAGAGCCCAAACCAGAGAAAAATCTCAAATCTCCCAGACTCATATTCAGACATACTGTGTGAGTGGACTGATGAATTTCTGTAAAATGCTCAGTAATAATTCTGATTACAGAATCAGGTCCTGATGGCAAGTACCTGTATTATAGCTGTATGTATATCAAAGCAATGGGCACCTCCCACAGCTCACCCCCTCCTTGTACCCCTAGACACAGTCACATGTGATAAGACTAAGACTCTGTTGCAGCACACAACAAGCCAGGATATCTTCTGTAACCCTTGCTTGTAATGCAATTATTTAATATCATACAATAAAGCAATCTTCCTATAGCGACTTTCAACTGGGCCCTCTCATCCTGAAAACGCACTGTGAATGATAAATGATTCTTCCTAATATTGCTAAAGTGAAATCCACCTCTTTTTGTCTCCTTTAGCTCTAGCCAGCAGCAACTGTTGGCTGCTGATAGCTACGGACAGCACATTTCCCTTTCAGGAAACAAATATTGTATTATTTTGTAGAAAAAAATATCCCCGGTAATGTCAGCTATAAAGTACAGTAACTGGTCTTCAGCAATACATTGAATTATACACACCTAACTGCATTGGAGACTATAAATGCATCAGATGGTGCAGGCCAGGGGGCTTGAGGAGTGGAAGGGATTTGTCCCTTGTCCCCCTCCGGGGAGAACTGTCACCCCAGTGCTGAGCTATTGCTTGAGTGGTGACTCTCCACGGGCAGAAAAGGCAGAACTTGCTGAGTCTGTTTGCAATGTGCTTATCTATTATTGACATTCAGACCCCGTAACAACTCAGGGAATAAAAACAGAAAATGTGCCCACTCCAAACATCTTTGGATCCTGAAATGACAAATTCCTACTGCAGGGAAGAGACTGATTTGGTTCCTGCCAGTCCAGTTCCCATGGGAAAATACCGTGCCATATTCTGTGGTAAGTTTTTAGAAATGCACAGAATTGTGGGGATGTGTCAGAAAACATAAAAGAAAATCACAAACAGTGATAATGTCACCAACATGGCATTAAAGCATATTTGCAACTGTTCAGCAGAGTTACATCATGCAGAGTGATAAAGATGATCTTTTTTTGTTTCCTAGTATTTACTATTTATTTTTCTCTTATTCTGGAAACCTGTTTCTACTACTTTTTTCCCCTGACATCCTCCTCTGACCTTTTCTTCCAGCTTTTATAAGCTTTTCTCTTAACAGCTTTTGAGCATTATTTCATATCAAGCCACCTTTGTGTTGACAAAGCAAATTTAGAGTTAAATATCTTTTTAAACTATGTTTTAACAGAGAAAATAAAAAACTAATATGGCATGAAAAAAATTGTATTTTTCAGGCAAAAGAAGGAGGTTAAATTGTTGGAGTTTTAACATACATTTTACATACATACATTCACTGCTCTGTTATCTCCATTATGGCTCGCATTGCAATTCCTAATCCATGTCAATTTAGAGCACCTAACTGCCAGTTAAAACACAATATAGTCTCTTTAAAATGAGAAGTATCCTTGCCTTTGCTGATGAATATCTTGTCCTGGTATAACTAACTTTCTACAGTACTTTTTGTCATGTCTACTGCCATTTTTATCTTCCTGTGCTTCTCTCATCAAGTGAGCTTTATTTTTAAGAGTTTTGTCATGAATGACAACAAAATCTCAATAAAATGATGAGACCATTTCATCTCATTGTGCCTTTTCAGGAGTGTTGATTAAGATGCCAAAGTATGTATCACATCACCACATGATTTATGTAACAGGGAGTTCTTCAGTCACTAATTTCTGTCAGGTCTACTTGTCTAATCCAGTGATTTTAGGTCAACACTGAGATCAAGGGCTTATTGTTTTAATAAGCTGTTTTTATTATAAACTTATGCATCATGCTTATTATTTTGAGTCATAGAATTTTCATTAGAGATCTGTGCCCAAGATCCATGCATGACTCATTACACGACTATAGATACACTGTACTTGTTATAAATCATTCAAATTTGGGGACAAATTTGACCTGATGTAGTACAGTGTTAGCTCCTAAAATGATAATGTTGAGTTTATAGCCCCTGCATCCGTATGGGTGACTGGAGGTGTAAGCTAACACAGGGGGAAAGGCACAGAACCCCCCTAATTTCAGTCTGTGCTTCTCCACCTTAATGCAAACAATCAATCATTACAGAAGGAAGCACAATACCGATCCTTTCCCCACTGAGGTCAAGTAGTGACTTTGAAGAGAGGGGACTGGGTTCACTGATAAAAATGATAGACAATTAGTTCGTGTTGTGTTTAATTGGAATGAATGAACTTGATTATTTGGTTTCCAATAAAGCAAAGTAAAGGGTACATAGGTCCATTAATAATGAAGAATCTTTGGTTGTTTCTTTGTTGTTATTTTTGATGCTCAGAAGTGGGTCACTCTTGTATGTGCATAAACAAAGAAAATAAATGGCTAGAAGAGGAATGAATTTTCCATAACCTGATTAAACGATACATCTGGCTCCTCAGAGAATGTTATAGCGCTTAATGATTTTGTTGTTGCTGTTCTTAATGTGTCTAATGTTTGCTGTTTAAGAAAATCAAGAATAATGTTAAAAGGTTGGACCAGAAGGGAGCTGTCAGCCAGGAGGAGGAGAAAGCCTTGTTTAGCCAACAAATTCTCCACTGGCAAACTGCAGAAGGAGAGAAGACCCCTCCCACCCTCAAGCCAGGGTGAAACTTCACTGGATCTAAAATGAGGGGCCAGTAAATTGTGCGGTGTGACCCCTCAAGCCCCATGTCCCCTGACTGCAGATTAGCTGGAGCATGCATGGTGCAGCAGTGTGCACACAAGCACCAGGTACATACCCCCTGGCAAGCACTGTGTGTGCCCTGGGGCTCAGGGGAGAAACCCCAGCAGCCTCAGTTTAGATGTGTTGCTATAGAGCCAAGATGTTCCCTCTTTCAGCATCCTGTTCCCCAGGACTGGGTGTCACTGCAGCTGAGAGCCAGAGCAACCCTGTGCTGGACAGGACCAGACCTCACACACACGGTCTTGAGCCTCAGTGCCCTTGCAGGCTGTGCTTTGGAGACCAGGCTCAGCCTCTTTGCTCCCTGCCTCCCTGCAACCCATGTATGAGAAGAAATGTGTCTCATGGGAGGTCCAAGATGTGGAGATGGCACTCAGCCAGGATGGGCTGCAGCACTCCCCAGCCCTGGCAAGCTTGCAGGGATAAGTCTAAGAATGGCCAGCTCTTGGCCCAAAATGCCTTTTGGTTGTGTCCTGATAGAAATTCAAAGGTGGATGTGAGGTTGTTCCTGGATCCCACTGATTAGATAGAGGTTCGGTAGTCCCATCAGCTTGCACCAGTTCCTGGTACCAGCATCTCCCATTCACAGCACAAAGTTCACTTTTCTCCAGCCACCTGATCAAAATCCAAATGTTTCCAGGATAGTCTGTGCTCTTTTGGCATTGGCTGTGAGACCAGACATAAAATCCTAATGGGCTGTGTTATTATTTTAGCATGCTGCTTGTTCAGTTCTGTGCAGAGCAAGCCAAGGGAGGCAATCAGGAGATGCTATGAGATCACAGCAACAAGAGTTGAGAGAAGTTGTGTCGACAAAGAAAAGACAGTTCCCCAGCTCTGAAGGGATTTCTGCCCGCCAAACTGTGAAAATCTGCTAGAGACAAATGGAGCCACAAGAATCCCTAAAAGAGAAGATGCAAAACCCACAAATAATATCATATGAAGGCTCCTTTGCAGCATGAAATGACAAGCAACTTAACCAGAGCAGCTGCTATTAGCGATCCCCGAAATGACAGTTACGAGGATGATGACAGTAATAATACACTTTTGAAGGATAAAGCCTTTATTAAGGGAAAATTAGCAAAATTAGTTCCTAGTATTACTCAGTAATTTGTCTAGGGTCACACAAAGGTCGAACTTGACTCTCTTTAGAGACAATACTTCTCACAACTCTGCATCTCCTTAAGAAGAGAAGCCCTATTTATTTCTTGCAGACATGTTTGCAGTTTGCATAGCTACCTTCATAATATCATCAAGCTTTGTTAGCTCAGGATCCTTTTCACATCGCTCACCATTTTAGTTCCCATAACAACAGAATACATCTGTAATATGGAAACTCGGCTTCTCTCAATTCTTCTGGGCAAGCTTATTTTCTCCACTTAATAGAAGCTTATAACATACTAGGGGTTTGTGTAAACCTGAAAACTTGCATATTTTAACACAGTAGGTGATTTGATGCAAAGTTTTGATGAAATTATGTTCCTATTTAAACAACATAATCAGGTAAAGTGGCAATTTCAAATGTCTGCAGCTTTTGGCTTTGGTGGTATAGCCAGGGGTTGCCACACCATATCTGCATTTTCTAATTGAGATATAAAATACATGTTTTTGAAAATGCCTTTTTAGATTCCAGTGAATTCATTGTGTATTTATTGTGTGAAAAAACAGTTTGAAAACAGCAAAGTTGGCTAGCCTAGCAAGCTTTATCTTCAGCCTATAGCTCTTTCCCTGAATTCAATACTGCAGGCACAATTTAATGCAAACCCAATTTATGACTTAATGCTCCAGGGACCATAGTGGGAGATTGTTACATTATTCTTTTCTAATCCTATTTGTGTTTTAATTTGCTAAGTCTGTAATGAGGTGCATGCCTTGAATAGATTCAAGATCTTCAACATTGCTTTTGACTTTGTTTAATATAATAGATTGTACAGTTTGCATTCAGAATTGAGGTGTTCCAGTCAGTACTATCTCTTCATTTTCAAAACTAGAGTGGATAAAATTATGTTCTGAAAGTAATTGTATCCATGTTTCCTTGTTTATCACTTAATGGTGTATTTCCTGTTATAATTTTCTGTTACAATATGTGAGGTCACAAAAATCAATTCTCAGTGGACTCTGACTTGACTGCTCAAAATTACTCCCCAAAATGCTCTGAAAAAATTATGGAGAAAATAAAGCACTGGGTAGTAAGTGGCTGGCTATACTAATTCTTTTGTATTACTGCTTTTCTAATTTTTTGCGCTGTTGAAACACTAGTAAAAATATAAAGAAATGGAGTGAAATGTCAGTTACATGAGATACTCAAGTGATAATAATCAACATACCCCTATTTATGCTGATGATTTATGGCAATAAATATACCCCAATATACCCATAGCATTTTGGTTCTAAAATTTATTGCCTGTGATCCCAGTTGCCATTCGTCTACATGGAGAATAGAAATCTCATTTCAAATCATCTGTAGGCTTTAGCTTTGCCTTTATTCTTTTTGGAAGAGAGGAAAAAAAAGAAAACTCCTCAATATATTCAATTTTATTTTCATTATCATATTTTAAAACATACTGTACAACAAAAACCTTACAGTTGAGAAAGGTAAAATATTTAAAAAGGAAAAATTCAATGCCTTGTTACCTAGGGGAAGGGGAAGGGGAAGGGGAAGGGGAAGGGGAAGGGGAAGGGGAAGGGGAAGGGGAAGGGGAAGGGGAAGGGGAAGGGGAAGGGGAAGGGGAAGGGGAAGGGGAAGGGGAAGGGGAAGGGGAAGGGGAAGAGGAAGGGGAAGGGGAAGGGAGTAATGTCACAGCAACTAAGATTTAAACAGGATTCTTGTTTTCAGACAGCACACAGTACTAATAATATTTCCCTGACTGGTTCTCATTGCTATCACACAAATCTTTGACTTGAGTCACCTTTGTCTTGTAACAGCCATGCCAGTAGAAAATCAGAATTTTGGTTCCAAATGCACAGTCAGAGCTAGTTGTTCTTTATCCTGAGTTCTGGCACTGCAGGAATCTCTACTAAACTCACAGAATGTAGCTGGAGCAGCTATGTCACCGACCCAAAATAAGCTGTAGGCAGACACTCCGCAGACCACAGCCAACAGTGTTTACACTGATGCTCACCTTACAGACATATCCCACCTAAATGCCTTCTTGCAATATTAGTCAGATATTCCTCTCGATTTCTCCCAAGTTTTCCTTTCCTGGCTATAGTTTTGTCCAAATCTATGCCTTTGGAAACAGGCAGAAGCCGAAAAAATACAGGATTTTACAAAAGTCAAAAGAAAGGCAATCTTCCAGAATTCACCCATCCAGGACATGGAGTTTGTAGCAACAGTACAGCAGGACCACGCCTTATGAGTCACAAATGCAGGAGTCCAATAATCAGAATAATAAAAGCCCTTGCAATTTAATTTCTTTTTCAAGCATGCATTCTGTTAACTTTCCACACAGTCTTAAGGACTAATAAATCAGAATAATGGAAAGCTTACAGAAATCTTGCATTGTATTAAAAGCTGCTCTTAATTCGTGAAACCTCTACTCAGGCCAACAGATTCTTCAGTTTCTTATTTATCAAAGCAAGCATGAAGTACCTCCAGCCTTTCTCAAATTTCAGGAGAAGGAGAATGAGGAGTTGGGATTCACATCTCTGTTTCTGAGCAGATGGATGCTGGATCAACTGCTGCAACACCCTTATTTTCCATCTTGAATGCAGCTAAAATCTCTCATAAACTTGATTTTGGTAAATCCAGACAGTGGGAAACTCAGAGGCACAAGTGAGGCTCTACACTCTGACATTTCTGAGCCCTGAGAAAACATCTGTGGGTACAAAGACACCATCCAAGCAGATTCTGACTTCCCCCCTTGGGTAGTACTGAATACAAAGCCTGAATCTCTAGTAATTACCTTACAGGTAAATGAAAGCAATCTTTATTTCATATGCTAAGAATGAATGACAAACAATCAGGACAGCCCTTGGTTAGGACTAATCATTTTTGGATGCAGTGCTGCCTAATTTTTTTTGCAATGTATCTGCTGTCACTCACACCAGGTAGTGACTGGTGATGATACTGATGGGGAAGACACATGAGGAAGGTATATGGGATTTAAGCAGCATATCCACAGACTTAAAACCAGAAAACACTCAAGTCAGGGTTTCAGATAGTAATCTTCATAGACCACAAGTGGTCTTTGGAGTCCTTTCTGATCATCTGGAGAATAAAATTAATTTTTGTCTTATTACTGAGGTTACCAGCACCAGGACTGGTGGAATCCCTCAATATTACTTTATTAAATCTTGTTGTGCCACAATAAAAGAAAAAAAAAAAGAAAAAAAAAAGAAGAAAAAAAAAAAGGCATTCAGGCTGTGTAGGGACTGTGTCCAACAGACATGGCAAAACAGCTTTTGGAACTGGAGATGGTTAGCTCTCAAGAAGGGCTGCTGGCCATGAGTTAGCAGAGGAGCCATCAGATCCATCCAACAAATTTAAAAATTACATTCATGACTGACAGTCACTGCCTGCTTCCACTATCTCCCACATAATGACTGGTTTAAAAGTGCTGGATCCCCCAAAATTCCTGCCAGACAACTTCAAAGGGTGAAATGTCACCTAGCATCCAACCCTTGGCTGTATGTACTGCAGGCAACCAGACCCCTGCCCCACATGGGTTCCCAGGGAGAAAACATGGAAGCTTCTTTGGTGAGAATGAGATTCTTGTCTCCAAGAGTGCAATGCTGGAAACCTTCTCACAGTTTGTGCCTTGCCTAAATGCATCAGTACTGCCTCTCTACTTCACTTTCACACAGGGTTATGCCTCTCTACTCTGCCCTGACCTAGACATATCAAGAAATTAGATAAACTAAAATCAGTCCCTAGGAGGTAACCTTTGGATGCCACTGGGACCAGCCAGTTGGTTGGTTACTCCACTGTAGAAGGTGCAAGTTTGAATCTTCTCAAGCAGATGAAGGAACTGAACACATATTTCCCTTTCTCTGGGTAAGTGCTCTGCCACCTGACTTTTGCATAAAAGCAGGGTATGATGCACTTCTTATATGTTCTCATTTACAAGAATGCAGCAGCAGTTACCCCTCTTTCTTCCAAAATTTGCATTGAATGCCAGATTTTTTTGTGTGTTGATTTTCTTTGCAAATACCCACTGATTTAGATCATCTAAGGGTTTTACTCAAAGCAGAGCTCAGCTTCTGTTGCTCAGACAGTCCTGAGGCACATGCTGAGATGCTCAGGAGAGAAAGTACATGTGGGACAATAGGTGCCTTGACAGACAGGAGACAAGCAAGCAGGGCTTTAGAGTTGTGTGCTACACATTACTTGAAGATGAGCTTCATCTTACTTAGTATCAGCCTTCTGATTCTTGGGGAACTCAATTACACTCATCTTGACTTCTTGAGGCAGCAAGGAGATGGGCATTTCCCAGAGCAGATCTGCTTGTTGATGAAGACTCACTTTTGCTTGATGCAAGCACCTCAGGATGTAGTTTCACTTTTCTCTGGAATTGGCACAGTTTTAAAGCTCCTCATCCTTTCCCACACACACTTGCAGCTCCCCTGGCCATCACAGGGCTTGCAGACTTCCAAGCCAGGACAGTAAAATCCTGTAAAGAAAGTCAGAATTTCCCTTAGCGCTGACCTGGTCAAGGTTTAGTTTTGACTTTGTTTTGTTCATGAGTGTCCAGATACAGTAACTGGTTTTCTGTGACAGTAGGAAAAGAAAGAGTCTAAGGGAAGGATGTCTTTTACCTGCTAGAGTCTAGGACGCATTTATGAGAGGACACATCTTGTTTGTTCTTGGAGATGCATATTAAAGATTTAAGATACGCCTGTGACTTGATGGTCCTGTGTGTGCAGCAAAGAGCAACTGCCCAGGGTATGGGACAGGAGCCCTGTGTCCTGGCAGCAAAAGGCACTTGCAGAGAGCAGCAGTGTACATTTGGCCAGGGAATATTTCCCACCACGGGCTAGGAGAGCTGCAGTGTCCTTCCTCTCCTTGCCCTTACACCCAGTGTTGCATAACCCAAGAGGACCAGGCCCCTGCACAGCCCCACCACCCATCCTCACTCCCACCAGCAGAGACACCCCCAACCTGCAGGTCACAGCAGCTGGGGCTGCTTCACAGCAGGCAACCAGGAGGCTGCAGACTATGGAAACACAGCCAGGGAAGCACTTCCAACAGAGAAAAAAAAATATTTCAGTGCCCACAAGATAAAATTTATTCAGTGGATAATATGATGCCTGCATGCTAAAATTCCTGAAGGTAATTAGACTTCATGTTTGCATATGCTTATTGTTTTGTCTCAAGCGTATTTTTTCTAAAAGCATTAAATATTTTGTTATAATTCCTTAAAGAAAGCATCCATTTCTCGACAAATGAAATCAGACATTTGTGTTTGTTCTTTCATACAGATGCATGTAGGAAAGGGAAAGCATACATCTACATGTCTCTATTGAACACAATAATGTGCACAGAGGTATCTAACCTTATAGTTGTTATTAGAAAAACAGAATAGAAGGAGGAAAGCTGTTAGGTGCTCTTTCCAGGAAACTGACAGTGTTGGCTGACCTTTATCATGGCACAAGCATGTATTAGCCAAAATAATACCTTAACAGTTTTTAGTACCTGACTATATGTTCTGTTCTAAGGAATAGCAAACGTTTAATCATAAATATTTTAATGGCTTCAGGGATTCATGGTATTCAATGACTGTGTTAAATGATAATAATCACATCTGGTTTATTACTATAGTAATTCAGCAGCTTCTCTTCAGTAGTTATTTTTTATTATATGTGCTGTGCTACTGTCATGGTCATTTATAGCGGTAATATTTTAAAGTGGCTCATTTGTTTGTTTAAGGACAGTTTCACAATATATTTCTGTATTAATATACATTTTGTACTATTATTTTCAAGCTGCCACTGGAAAATTGATCCTAGCTTGTTACAATGAGAGGGGCTGAGACTGACACAGAATGCCAATGCTGAGAGCGAGTGACAGAGCAGATGGGTAGTGTACTGGTCTCCACTGGGGCTGTAATTGCTGTTGAGTTTTATTCATAAATGAAGGGGTCCATTAAGAAATAGTTAACTAATAATAAACATGAGGGGAGGATTTGAATCAGGCAGAGCACAGACAGAAAAATGCCATAGTTACGCATTCAAAAAGCAACTGGATGCAGCCATTTTACAAATTATTACCCAATAACACTTCCATTTTTTGCATGCTAGCGCACTTAGAACGGAGGGCTTTTAGCAGGGAGACAAGGGAGAACTGATTGATTTTGCTGATCATTTTATTCAGCTACCTGCCCACTCTCAATCACATGAGAGAGGTCTCATTTATCTTAATGGGATCATTTGTGAGAGTAAAGGTTTGGAGGATCAAGCCATATATCAGCACAAATGGGAAGAAAGTAGCAGGAGCTAGTTATCAAATTAGAGGGGAGACCACTCAAGACTGGAAAGACCCTCCCAGCATTATTTTCTCACCTTGGAATAGCCATTTTCTACAATCTTGTTTTCCACAGCATGCTGCACGTCCTGGTCATGGCATTCTCGGGCATCTGGGATTTGAGCTATTTACGTGGAGAAAGTGACAGGGGAATGAAAGCAGACCACAAGGGAAGGTCTTGGAGGGTAGCATGTGTGAAGATGTGGCGATCTCTCATCAAGTCCCAGTAGCACTCGTGACTCTCCACTTTCTCAGCAGCCCAGCCTTGGGAGATTTGAGTTGAATTTAAGGGCAACCAAGTCACTGGCCGTGATGACTCACAACACATCTTGCCCAGTGCGTTGAGACCTTGCATTGCCTTTACAGCTGGCACAAAATAATTAGTAACCATGTTCATGGGTGTGAAAGATACAGATAAAGGCAATTTGTAAACCTTGTTTGAGAAAGAAAAACTGGTAGAGCAAGGGTTAACATTCTGCTGTCTCATTTTTGCTCCTTTCTCTCTCTTTCCATTTCCTTTCCTTCTTTTAATGACCTGGTGAAGGAGGTTCTATTTAGTTCAGCAAAACCTCTCCACTATCCCACCACACAGGATGTATTGAATGGTTGCAGCAAAAGTTAAAAGGAAAGTAAGGACAATTGTTAGTGCTTCTTTCCTGCTCTCTTTTCTGGTTGGTTTGATTCGTTGGTGAGCTGAGGGTAGATGGCTTTTATAGCACTGAATGATGAATGACTCTGAAACAGTCTGTAACCAGAAGTGCCGACTGACATGTTGCTGATGGAACTGACACACACGGTTATGTTTGTATAGAGTCACTTAAATAAACATGTGTTAGGCTGGAGCCAGCTACATCAGCCCTTCTTCTTTACTTCCCCCCACCCTTCATTTATCACTAAAGGATAATGATAACGATTTGATCTTCCTATCAGTCATTCATTATATTAATTAATTAAAACATAATTGTTTTAAATGCCTCTCCATGGCCATGGGTACTTTGTACTGCACTTAAAACACACACACACTATCAGAGGACAAAATAAATCCTCAATAAAAAGACACACTCATCAAATGAGTTCCTTCAAACTAGCAGTTCCTTTCATCCTGCAATTATCTCCACAGCCTTCAAAGTGGCCTTTCCCTAAATGGTCAGGAAAATAAATTGGTCCAGAAGCTTGACAAGGAGTTCAACTAATCCCAGGTCTTACAAAAGGAGCCAAAGAAAATTCCTCAGAGAAAAAGTGCTTCTAGGAGACTTCCCCTTTCCTCTACTCGTACTTACCGTTGTGCAATGTTTCTTCCTTTGTGGCTTTCTGTGTAGCTTCATCAAACCATATAAAGATCTTTATTTCTCTTTATGGCTTTTCTGTCTCCCAAGCAAAGTGCTGAAATAAATTTCCAATCTAAGCTTTAAAATATATATACTGGCATTGAAACCCACACTTCTGTATGATTATACTAGGCAAGTCAGTATGCAACAATCTGGTTTTAATGTGTAAATCATTGAAGAGTACAAAACAAGGATAAGAATTTATGCATGGGCCTTTCCTATGGATAGTTCTTCTGCTTGGCTTTGGGATCTTTGACTGACCTAAAACTCACCCAATCTTTATTGCAAGACTCAGGCAGGCTTAAATTTAATAACTCACACATCAGAAATATATGGTTACTCAAAGTGCCAGTATGAGATAGCATCCATTATAAGACTGGTTTAGGCACACAAGGATGGATTACTTTCACAAGAGGGAGTAAATGGAATTTAAGAATTCTATAAATTGCATTTAGCCTTATTTTATTCTAATACTCTCTTTGTTTATTTCCCATCACTGTGCACTGGGAGTGAACCCTGCCTTGACACAGCCAGTCCTCAATTTCCATAGCAACATTCCATAGCAGTGCAAAAGATTGCCTATCCAAATAAAAGACAGACTGGATAAAACAGTGCCCTGGTTTGTTCATCTTAAACATCACCTGATATTGCTTGGTTTTAGTACCTCAGTACACTGGGTCTGAGCCACCACTGAGCTTCTCCCTGGCATTGCCCACTTGATGAATAAGGCTGGCTGTGTTCAGACCATCCTGCCACACTGCCATGCAGACTAGAGAACAAACAGACTTGCTAGTGTCCACATGAGGATTTTTAATGCACTCACGAGATGTAGTAAAGCCTCCTACACATCTCTGAGTTGCTAATCCACACATAAGCCTTCAGACTACTCCTGTAAAGGGCCTTCTGACAGGCTTCTTAAGCCTGGGATACCTGGAGTAAGGAGGAAAAGAGCTAGCAACTGCCTTCAGCACTGTTTGGAATTAACTATTGGGCAGAAACCAGTGGGATGGAAAGGAAAGCTCTGCAGAGTCTTCTGGGCCCCAACTGCCTCTGCTTTCACCTCTATCCAGCTGAGCTGGGAAGCTCTGGCAGCCTGTGGGAGCTTTCCCAAATTTATTCCACCTGCTCTTCATGCCTCCATGCTTCAGATGAATGAAATGGAAAGGAAATTCTTAAAAACGCACATGGTGCATTCATGGTGTAAATCAAAACGGGGAGCAAATCACCGTAGCTGTTCTCGAGAGTTTTGGTTTCAGACCATGTTTGTTTTAAATGGTGGTCCTTCACCCTTCTTCTCCTTGCTTTCTCAAGACACACGGATGGCTATTGCCTTACTTTGCACTGAGCTTGCTTTAATGACGTCAGCCCATTCCTTGGAATGAAATTGCTAATTAACTCCACACCCTTCCACCCTTGTTTTCTGAAAAAGGGCCTCTTGCACTGGGAGACCTGAACAATAATAGGACACAGTAGTAGCTGTGGCATTTAATATCTTGTTGGAGGCATGACAGATTTAGCACACCCTTGCCTGGCTATTTGGATTCTGGAGAACACTGTATGCCTGATTTCTATCAGGTCTAAGCAATGCCTCATTGCAGGCCTAAATTGCAGGACAGAACCTCTTTAAGGGAAAAGGAAAACGAATACCACCCTCTATAAATTAGCTGGAACAAACAAACTAGTTGCTCAAAGTTACTGTACTCCTGCCAGAAGTCATAAACCAGCTAGCTGTGTTTAAGAAAAGTAAAAACTGTTTTTCCTACCATGGAATAAACATTCTCTGGGTTCTATTCCTAACCACAAATGGCAAATGTATGCAACTCTCTGAGAACCAAATTCTGCTCACTTTCCAAATTCGCTTAATCTCCCATCCTGGGAGATTAATTACTTGACAGGGAAGCCAACACTGAACCTGGAATAGAAGTGTTTTTTGAAGTAAGTGTTGTTCAGTTCATCTAAAGAAGCTGCTCTGCTGAGGCCAGCAGAAAAAGCTGCAATGTTTAACCTGGATGCTCCTGTTTTCCAGTTTTGCGAGTAAAGTTTTGATTTTAAGTAAGGGACCTGAGAAACAGATACTGGGCACAGATATGACCGTCTTTTAAGTGAAAGAGGAACCATTTATCTACCTCCAAAATGAACTCCAGAGATTTCCAAACAAACCTCTGAATGAGCACTCCTTCATAGAACATACACAATACACATGTGCTGAAAATGAGTTCTTTGGCTGTTCCAAGGAAAGAGCTAATCCTCTAGTTCAGAATTCAAAAAGCAGATCGTCCCACTCCTCAGTGGGAGCTGCTGCCTGATTTCACACAGGCTTCCAGCAGTGAAACCTGCAGAGAACCCCAGTATTCCCACTTGCTCCCTCACTTGCAGACAAAGACAGGGAGTATGTAATATGTATTTTCACTGTAGCAGGAATCCCAAGAGGCAGAAGTTATGTCTTACCTATGGCCCTTTTAAAACACCTAGTGGTTGTCCTGGCTTCACAAAGAGGCCTTGAGGCATTTCTGTAATTACAATTACATCCTCAAGTCCTGCATCCACACCCAGTCCCTGGCATCTTCCTGGCTGGGCCTTCAGCTGTGCATGGTTGAATTCTTGGGGCCTGACACAGTTTACTCAATCTCTCTTGACACTGCTTTACCAGCAGTTGTTCAAAAAGCCATTTAAATGCTTTTATGCCTTTGCGTACAATTCTACAAGTAAAGGTATACTACCAGCATGTTACCAAGCAGTTGAGATGCCGATTTCTTTCAAATGAGTTAGAAATAGATCTTGATCTGTCTGGGCATCTTTGAAAATCTTCTTTGCATTCAAAATCTTCACAAGCCAAAATACGTTTCAAAATCTTATACACTATGTCTGAACTCTAAAAGTATGGAGTATGGAGTTATTAGTTTTTCAGCAAGTTTTGTTTGACAATTAGGTCTTTCAAGAAGATGTTTGCCCAGCTTCACAGTGTTCTAAACACCCTCAAAGTTCTTCTCAAACAGTTGGTCTTACACTAAAAAGGAGAAACAAGAAAATCCTCCTTTGAATGTAAAATTAATGAAAAATATATATCTTGTTGATTTTCCCCCCTCTGTTCTACTCACCATTGCTCCTTATGTTTTTCAACCTTTTGGGCAATGCCAGCATCAATTTCATTATTATCCTGTGCAGTCTCCAACTTATTAAAGAAAATCTCTCTCAACAGGAATACACATCTGCATTTTCTCCTGATTCTTGATCCATTAGAAAACTTGCCAACTGTTCATTGTGAATGAGTAATTTTCCTTTTGAGGAATCATTACTTCATGATTTTTAATTAATACAATGTGGAAAGCAACAAGCTATTATGGATTTCAGAGGGAATTTTTTAATCTAAACTAGGTCTGGAGGTCAGCGTGTGAGATAGGTTATTTGATAGCATAGGATAAGATACTAACTCTGCTGTTTCATGACATGCCCTCTAACCCCCTGCTATCTGAATAAAACATGCCCTTTTTCAATGTGTATTTCTTGGTCATTAAGTTCCCTTCCTGTGCCTGGACTTCGTACTCTGCTCTTGACAGGTTTCTCAGGAAAAAAACGAATACAATAGGATTCCCCAAAGGAGGAGGAAAAGGGTGTCTTTGTAGCAAATATGAATTCCCAGGGCTTACTCTGAGGCAGGCTGCCATGAGTGGTCATTCTGCCTTGTGACTGGTGTTACACGCAGGAAACTGGTTGAGAGCTTGGTGATTGATGTGGGCTGCTGGGTTGGGTCAGAGGAACAGATGTGTATTAGATCCCTGATCTAACCACAGAGAAAAAGTTTGAATGCCTTTAAAAAGTGCCCAGTTGCCTGATTTTGCCAAGCTAGTTTGACACATTACCTTATTAATGAGCTATCATTTTTATCCCAAGGGCATATAAACTGGGTAGCATGGAAAGGCATGTTCAGCTGAATAATTGACATTCAACTGTGCAGAAAGAAAATTGAATGGGCAAGAGGTCCAGCTGCATATCAATGCCTCAGACTGGTTGCCATATCCAAAACCCAGCAGATTATCTCCTTCTTTCCTTTTTTCCTAGAATTCAGTCTACAATGAGCAGGAGTCCTTCACATACTCCATAACACTAAATAAAGAATAAACTAGGTTAAATAAAAAGTAGAAAGGTATGAAAATGTAACTAAGGTGATGTGCACAGCAGGGCAATAGTTATGCTTACCATTGCTGTTTTGGAGAGACAGCAGCTGGTTTTGAAGCTTTTGAACAAAATTACAGCAATGTATGAAAGAGAGTAACAGTTCTGCAGATCTGGTGACTGACTGCAAATAAAGCAACAGTATTTGTCATAGCAGCATGTTAGCAAGTTCCTTTTACAATCAGTTAGCTATCAAGCCTCACAATTCACACATAATCATTTAATGTATACCAGGAGAAAAGCTTTTGTATCTCTGGGTTACTCACTGCAATCTGTCTGGCCCTTGTTTGGACATGCAAATTCTTCAGTACAAGCACTGTCTGTACTTTGGATTCTGTACAGCAGAGCACAGAACAAACTGTTGGTGTTTAAAAAGGAAATTATTAATATTTCCCCTATTTACTGGACTAGAAATTCCAATAGATGCCATCAGATTCCCTCAACTAGTTTCTGCTCGTACCCAAGCACACAACTGCTAGTTAAAAACCCTTTTGTCATGACAGAAAAGTATTCAGCAAGAAGCCCTGAGAACTGAAAAACCCCAAACTCACTACAACGTCCATTAGAGTGAAGTACTCTGACAGTGAAGCACGAAGTTGTTTAGCACCAGCAAGTGCGATACTCTACATTATGTCACTGACCCTGTCTTTAACCTAAAATTGCAATTACCAATGAAACATATATTTCCAAGCAGCACTGAGAATGAAGCTACTCTCATCCCTCACCCCCTGACTGTTTTTTTGCCATGTACTGGCTTTTTGGACTAGATAGGTCACAGGGGCCAGGTGTGGACCAAAGATACAGACAAGAATATAAAGAGTGACGTGATGGTGTAGGGTGAAAAGCCCCATCTTAAGAGCATCATTCAGCAACCATTCTCTACTTCTGGTCACTCTACAAAAAGACTGCATGTGCACAGTTAGATCTGGTGCTCATTTCACTCTGCTGCCACAATTTTCATCCAGTGCTAGAGTCCTAGAGGAGTTCGAGTATGTGCCTCAAGACTGCACCCTCCTGACTCTGCCAGGAGTGGTGGTGAGCATGTTCTCTCACAGCTCACACATAAGTTGAGGACCTGTCAGCAAGACATGCTACATTTTTACAAAGAGAGGAAGAGAAGAGATTTTTTGGGATCTCTGCTGTGGAGTGTATTTTTTTAAACAGTTCTGTAAATGCTCTGCACTAGGACTATGTCTCTGGACCTGCGTAGAGATGATTTGCACAATCCTGAACTCTTCTTTAATCTCTCATTAATGAAGCTTACTGAAGGAGTATGCTGCTACCAACAATAGATACCTCTTTGATTAATCAAAAGTCTGGGTCTGTACCCACAACAACTTCTGCCTGCTCCTGTCCTACACAGGGATGAAGAAGAGAGGAGGGATCAGGTCAGGAAACAAGCATATCTGCTGCTGGAAAGTCTTTTCCAATGTGACTCTAGTTGGTTAGGGGGCTCGAAGAAGCGAGGCAATGAGCCACACTTCAGAAATCAGAGAGAACTGGAGGAGTGATCTGCAAAGCCAAAACTGGTGACATTTCCTTGAACTTACCTGGATGACAGATGAGTTCAAAAGCTCATGAGCCAGCTGTGTGTGTCAGCGAAACACATGCTGGCACTAAGGCACCATCAAGCCCACTGTGTTTTTGTTTATGTCTCAGGATTTTGGTGTCAGGTTCATTGACAGCACAGGCTCAGAAAGAGAGCTCCATGGCTTGGTAATTCAGTGCTACACTACCAAGTTTTACAGATATCCTGGATCTCTGCTGTGATATATGCACCATCAAAATATAAGTACACCCTTCCAAAGTGGATAATTTTCAGCAATAGAAACCTGAAATCAAGATCTAGGAAAGGTTTGTAAGGTGGTAATTTACATGTGGTTGAATAACATCTCCCCAGTAGTGCAGGCGTATCTGAAATTTGTCCCATTAGGTGAATGTTTGCCAAGTAAGTGTTCTGGGAGTCAGCCCTGCTGGAGTCAGCCTCTGCAGCACTGCCAAAAAGCAGATTGGCAGCCTAAAGCTACAGCCTTTCTTTTCTGGAAATCACAGAATCACGGTCTTCACAAATGCGCTTTACTTGTCGTATTCTTGGAGGATGGAAATTGTCCAGTATAAACTGTGTTGAGACCACAGTTTTGCAACATTGGAAGGAAAAAATAAAGTCTAACCTTGTAACCACATCAGCAGCACACTGGTCTTATTTAGAAGTACAAGTCTGCAGCAGTTTGAACAACCCAGGGGAATTTCTCCAGATTTATGTCCGCATACCTGAAAAGGTTTTGGAATGAAATCTGTTGAAAGCAACAGAGGAGGACAAGGATATTCAGAGTTTAATTTATATAAGCTACAGTAAACAACTAAAAATTAAACTAGAGCCTGAAACAGGCTTAGTCAAAGCCTCTCCCTCCTTATCCTTTTCCTTGTGACATTTATTGCAGGGCCATAGAGATGACTGGAGAGAATGTGGTGATACGAGTCAAATGTAAGACATTTTCCAAATGGGTGAGGGGAGAAAGTTTTCTCTTAACGTGTTCCAGGAACAGACCTGAGAAAAATGCCTGATCTGAAAAGGCCTGATGAAGAGTTAGCCTTTCATTGCATGGCATTTCCTTTGAAGCAGCAAAAGTGTATGTGATTGAGGATGCATTTTTGTCATGGCTGCCTTGGGAGTCACATATCCTGTGCTCACCGCATTTTATTTTATTTTAATCTCTGATGTTTGACATTTTGAAGGGTTTGCATGCGGTGGACATGATGGTAAACACTCGAATCACACCAGGAACATCAAGAACTGCCAAGTCAAACACCAGAGCCTCACAGGAGGCTGCGACAAGGTCTCCAGTGATTTGTCAGTGGTGATGGCACTGAGGGCGTCCCTGGCACTGGGCTCTCTCCTTCCTCTGGATTTTAGGAGCAGGGCAGAAAATGCCACAATCTTGCCAGGATTTAAAATACTGATGAGTAGTCATCCAAGAAGAGATGTTCCTACAATTTCCCAGAGGAAAACAAGCCATTGTGAGAAATGACTGTTTTCTGTTGTTCTGCATTTATGTCTACCTACACTGAGATATTTTGCTACGTTGGCTGAGTGCATTTGCTGAAAAACTCATCAAAACACATCAGTCATCTTTAAAAATAAATCTATTTTGCTAATATTATTTCTGCATGTAAAGAAAATCCCTGCTAATGAAAGAAACCCTCAAAAATGGTTTGCATATGCAGCCTTTTTCAGCAAAAGCCTGTAGATATTTCAAACCTAGGCCTGTGTTTCTGAAAGTAAATGGTTTGGATTTATACATAAATAAGTGATGAAAATGTAGGTTGTTGACAATGGGGATAGTGAGTGGGGATAGACAGGATCTCAAAAGTTTCTCTGAAAAATAATTTCTTGAAATCTAGATCTTGCCAGCTTCTCTGAGTCTTCTGCTTTATTTGGGTTGACCTCAGCCCAGGGAGCACGAGGAAGAGGATGGGCCTTCCTTGATCAATGCCTTGCCTCTGATGCCTCTGGACTCTCACAGAAATGATTTAAGAGATGGGAAGGGACCTCCCACACTTTCCAGCCAGTGCCTTCCTTGCACAAGAATAACACACAAAACCTTTCATGTAGCTATCCACCACCATCTAGGCAGCACTTTGGTTTTGCTTGCTGCTGCTCCCATCGGAAAGTCTTTCCAGGACCTCCCTGCTCTTCTGATTAGGACTTCCTTCTAATTTCCAGACTGAATTTATTTGTGAGCAGTATATAACCATTTGTTTTTGTGCCGGCATGGCCTTAAAACTACAAAAAACTGAAACCTAACCCCACCCCGCCAAAAAAAAAAAACCCTAAAAAAAAATTAAAATTTTTACATTCCCTGTTGTTTGCTCCTGATGTATTTACAGAGAGTGATCCTATCTCTTCTCAACCACCCCCCTGTTAGACTAAACAAGTCCCTGCTGTGCTGGGACAGCCCATGAAACATCCACTGGCCCTTCCACCTTTTGCTGGTCTGAGTGTGTCCAAGGGAAAATGAGGGGCTGAGCCAGTACCCACCAGGGCTGCACAGAAGGGAGACAAGGTGTTTTTGATGGTTGCCTTCATTGTCTGTCCTTGTGTAAGAGAGATGAAAATGTTAATAGGAGGGCAGCTGGGGAAGGGTTTTACCCTGAAGTCACTGCTCTGTAGGACTGGCCCTAGCACACAGCCTTGCACCCAACACAGCTCAGCTGTACTGTGCAGAGCAGATCAGCTTTTCACCTCAGAGGGTCACAGACTCACAGAAAGACACTGGCCTTTAAGCAGTGGATGAGCTGCCAGTTCATACCCTAGACCACAGTAACCCCTTCTTGCACTTGCATATGAAGGAGCATAATTACTTCTTCCCCCCATCAAGAGCAGTAACTGGTTTTGCACAGACAATTTTAAAATAGTGCAACAGCTACATACACACCCTGCCTCAGCTCCACATGCTGCAGAGGAGGACAAAGGCTCACACAGCCACACGCACATTTTACCTGGTATTACAAGGCAAGAACTTTCAGCTTATCATTTCACTGGACAAATGATACAAGCAAAGCATGGCTGAGCAGCTCCAGGCTTGGCATGAACGGCTCTCAGATAAATCAGGGTAACGTGGGGCTTTTTTGACAAGCTACCACCAAAAAAAGCCCCAGGGCATTCTGAAATATGGCTGGAAACAAACAGGGCTTGACCATATGTGACTGAGAAAGTTATTAATCTCTTCAGAAAAACTTCTTCCATGTCACACAGGAAACGTTCCTCTTTTCTTTTCTTTTCTTTTCTTTTCTTTTCTTTTCTTTTCTTTTCTTTTCTTTTCTTTTCTTTTCTTTTCTTTTCTTTTCTTTTCTTTTCTTTTCTTTTCTTTTCTTTTCTTTTCTTTTCTTTTCTTTCCTTTCCTTTCCTTTCCTTTCCTTTCCTTTCCTTTCCTTTCCTTTCCTTTCCTTTCCTTTCCTTTCCTTTCCTTTCCTTTCCTTTCCTTTCCTTTCCTTTCCTTTCCTTTCCTTTCCTTTCCTTTCCTTTCCTTTCCTTTCCTTTCCTTTCCTTTCCTTTCCTTTCCTTTCCTTTCCTTTCCTTTCCTTTCCTTTCCTTTCCTTTCCTTTCCTTTCCTTTCCTTTCCTTTCCTTTCCTTTCCTTTCCTTTCCTTTCCTTTCCTTTCCTTTCCTTTCCTTTCCTTTCCTTTCCTTTCCTTTCCTTTCCTTTCCTTTCCTTTCCTTTCCTTTTTTTTTTTTATTAATGAGTTAAACTGCAACAAATAGGAAAGGTTAAGTGCTTGTAGGATGACTAAGTTTCTTCAGGCCCATATTCGAATAAAAGGACAAAATAAAAGCACAAGTAAGCATCTTTCAGTCTGGCTGCTTCCACATCACCTTGCAAACAAGTTTTGGGGGGTTATTCTAGCCTCCTGCCTAATTTTTCCCATATCCAGTGTGCAGGCACTGCTAGGGGGAAGCACAGTGGCTCTGTGGTAGTGAGCAGCAGCACAGCAGTTCCTGACAGCTCAGAACCACAAGTGAGGAATGTTAGATCCACAACTCCAAGGTGTTTTCTGCTATAAATTATAGCGAATTTACTGCACTAAAAAACTATCCGGTTTCTGGAGAAAATTATAGGCAATGTGTCAGCTATAAATGATTTATGCATAAAGCAACCTGTACTGCAGGAACCCAGGGGATATAATAACAAGACAAAAAATCATTTAATCTTGTATGTAGATTTAAGTGGGCAGGAATTTTGGAAGACCTACTTGTTTTTATTCCATCTTCTGTTCCTGCCAAGTGAAGACAGCACTTGAACAGAAAGGCACTGATGTGGAGCAGGTAGATAGGCTTGCCAATTTCCAGCAAGATACATTTTAAACTGGCTTCTTGGTTTCAGTTCAACACCCTCTGAGAATTGATTGGTTTCCATTTGACAAGAAAGGAGTCAGAAAAGCAGAAGACTCTTTCTGGGCTGGATAAACTCAGCATGAGCAATGCTGTTCATGGGCTGGATGAAACTGAAACATGCTGGGGTTCAGCAAAAACTGATTCCTCCCCCCTTATGCAATATATTAATTCTTAGGAGACTCCTGTTGGAGTAAGACCATAGGGGAGCAAAGAGAGCTGAATCAGCTAAGATTTGAAGAATTGGCACTGGGCTAGGCTTTACAGGCAAACAGACACTTCACATCAAGTGTCACAGCAGATAGGCAGCAGGAAATGAGGAAATGTCATCAAGCTTTCTCACCTGATTTTTAAAATGGTTGGTTAACGAGCTGCAAGGAGCTAATCTGGTATTATACAGCAAAAATAGGTGGCCACACTCCAGCTAGACCTTGTCCCAGGGGCATTTCAGGCATGTAAATCAGTACAGGCTTGTACCAGGCTCTCGCTTTTCTGAGACATCTCTGGGCTGCAGAGAGGAAGCAGAGACAGTGCTCCAGCTCCCCTAATTTCATCCCCAGTGTCCCCAGATCTCTAAAATGAGACAGAAAATGTACTGCTCACTAAAGCACTGCTCTGCCTGGTCCTTGTGGCACAGGGATCTTTCCCTCCCCTGGAGAATAAGACTTGCCCCTTGCTCTCACTGTCACCACCAAGGAAAAGCACAGTGAGATAAAGCAAACAGATTGACATGGAGCCAAACCCCGATACACTTTCAATTTTCTGTTCAGGTGCAACTTCCCTCAGTGGTTTCACAAAGGACTAAGACTGAAAGAATGAGGTCCATGAAATATTTACCATTACTGTACACGATAATGAATTTTCTGCATATCTATATGCAATACACACACACACATATAAATGCAGGGCACACACACACATATATATGCAATATGTCTGAGTTATGATAGCTGTGGGAGTGATTGTCTGGAATTGTCTGCCCATTGTAAATTAAATATGACAGTTCTACATCTGCATTAATGTTATTACTCTTTTAAGACTCTTCTTTCTCAGACGCTGGCATTGGTCTCGCAGTCTGTGAACATAGGTCACACTTTTCTCTCTTTATTTTTCTTTTGGCATAACACTTACAGAGGAGGTCTTATCTCTTTGTGGTCTTGCAGCTGGGATCTAAAGAAGCCAATGAGGGTCAGGAAGATTAGAGGAGCTTTGTAAGGGACCACCCAAAGTAGGTTTATAGCAATCATGCTCTATTGCAGAGAGCAGAGCAGAACAAAACAACAAGGGTGAAATAAAGGATTCCTCTTTGCAAGGATAAGACATTTGCATGAACTTTGTCCTGAAGGAAAATATAGACAGGATATAGAGATCCTTCCGAGGAGCTGTGATGTAGAAGCATCTTTTTCACCAATATTATGGTGGTGCTGTTGTGCCACGCTGATTAATAAACCATGGAGCCATCAAGGTAAAACAGTACCACCTTTCGTATTACTCTGGAGACACAAGCTCAGCTGAGCTTCTTCATTGTCCCAGATCCAGCCCGAGCAGGTCTCCAGGGCTGAGGCCCACACTTGTGCCATAAGCAGCCCTGGCATCTCCCCACCCTGACCCAGGAAGGTTGCAGAGAGTTCTTTTGGCTGCCTAGCTGCTCCACTGCCTCTGCCCCCTTTCAGTTCCCCTGCAATCGAAGGTGCCTTATACCCCAGTCTTTGCTGCCCTGCAGTTCTCTGCATTGGCTGTCCTGTTTTGTTCCTGCCCCTTCTTTGTTTTTAAATGAAACCAAATGACTGTCCTTTAATCATGCCCCAAGCTGGAGGATGATCAGGCTGTTTTAGCTCTTTTTTTCACGTCTGTGCTTATGTAACCATACCAAACTCCCTGGTTTAGGGTCTATCTCAGTCTACAGGCTGGCTCTTACATTCACTAAAATTGACAGAACTTCCTCCTTCCCAGAGCACATGCTAGGAAAAGGGAATCACTACCTGCTGTAGGAACCTTTTGGGGATGTGCTAGATGCATTCCCCCTTATTTCTCAGTTATGCATTAAAAAGCATTTTCCTGAATAAGTTTACACATTTATTTTGTGATTTGTGAGGATGTCTTGTATAAGAATTTACTACTAAGCATGTGAATTGATCAGTACCAAAAATGTCCTGGGAGTTAAGGGGGAAATGACACTCTCATGGTGTGTTCCTGACAGGCACAGCCTTGCACTGGGCTTCAAGAAGAACTAATTATTATAGACCTCTTTGGAGAAAAGGGGACCTCATTGTTAATCTCTTGAAGAACTTTGTGCAGCTCTTAAAAACAAATGAACATCTGTAACAAGGAGTTCAGAATGGAAACATAAATTGATTTACTCAATATTTTGCAGTTTATATGGTCAGGGAGACAGCTCAGGACAGAGCCAGTTAACAGACTGAGGTTAGAAATTAAGGACGGGACTTAACTTTCCATAGCAGCATGTTTAGACAGGAAGAAAAAGATGTAGTTTGTGTTTAGTGAGCAGCTAGTAAAATGAAATATGTTATGTGTATGTGCTAGTACACCCTGATTCCCTGCCTCACTCAATTTTCTGCTCAGATACCATAAAGCTGAGTTACTGGCCAGCTGCAGCCAACTGTGCTGCTCTTTAAACATTATTATACTATTCTAGACAAGTAGGTAAAAAAAGCCTGGCATGTGAGCTGCCTAGCACAAGTTCACTACAAAGAGTCTGAGCACCAAAGGCTTCACCTGAGGTGAGAACTTGGACATGGTTTAGTGTTCCCCAAGTCCCATAGGGGGTAGAGACTTTTCAAGTATTATTTTTCCAACTTTTAAGACAATGTCATGGTCTACCATATGCCACGAGGTGCAGAATGTCCCCAGCTGAGGTGCAGTGATGTGGTTTCTTCTCTGGTCCAAGATCTGGGGGGGAAGATTGCAGTGTTCTGCTGCTCAGCTGTGCCTTTTCTGAGGAAGGAGACCATTGTGATGCCCTGCATAAAAAATGTAGGATGTAACTCATTCTGTAGAAAAGGCTGAAGAAGAAGCAGACTCTTACAGGATGCTCCCATTCAAGGTGTGAGATATGACTGGGAGGAGAAAAATTTGCTTTAGCTGGATAATGACATTATTTGATCGGGTAATACACATGATTAAGAACCAGCATCCATTTAAAGACCTCCAACAGATAGTTTCAGATATCCTCAAAATGTCGTTTGCCCCCTCACTGACAAAATGCTACTGAATTTTCTAGCAGGATCTAGGTTTAGATACTGCTGTCAATATGGAGTTTAGGTCCAGAACAATTGAAACTAGTCAAAGTTCTGCTGTGTATTTCAACAGATAAAAATTAGCCCTACATAATATCAATTCTGTAAAGTATATCCCATTGTAGGAAACTGTACATTTTTAAATTCTAAAGGAAAGAGAGCAAAACATCAGTTCACAAGCTGTCCTCTTAGGAAAGTGTTACCTATCCTGCACTGAGCTGCATGCAGCATCAATATGCTAAAGCAATGTGAATAAAGTATCTTTTAGAATAATAGCAACAACCTTAAGAAGTTATGTACTCATCCCATATGTTTTAAAGAATTCGTCTATACTTAGTCTAGCAACCTTTCCCCAATGTAGGCTCTCTCTTTTTTTTTTAATTCCCATCAAATTTTACTGCATTTGTATGATATGCAATTAATGAGCCATAGAATCATCGAAATTAGAAATGGGAAAGATGCATTAAGTCATCTAGTCCATCCCCTGACAGTGCAGGATTGTTCCCTGCAGTATATTTTTATATTTTCTAATGCTCTATACAGTCCAGATTTAAATGTCTCCTGAGACAGAGCTTCTACCAATTCATTTGGAGGACTGCTCCATGGTCCTGCAGGTCTCACTCTCTGGAAAATTTTCCTCTTAAGGACCACGTACATCTTTCTTTTTTCACTTTCACTTTTGTTCTAGCTCTAATCCCTTCTACCAACTCAAATTATTCCCCTCCTCCCTGCTGATATTTATACTTTATGGCATCATGCCCTCTCCTTTGATACTGCTTACATAAACTATACACATTCAGTTTTCATGCTTCCTTACATGCCCAACTGTTTCCCTTCAGCCCTTTAATCATTTTATGTTGCTCTCTAGAACCCCCTGCACATTGTCTGCTTCCTCCTGATAAAAAGACAGCAAAGGCAGGATTCCAGGTGTAATTTTTCCAGGTCTGTACTGGAAAATAGTGTTACTCACCTGTTCCACACTGTTCAAGCACTGTGGGTCCTCAGCTGTCATATTGCCTTGAAAATGCCAGTGTGAGTTGGTGCCCACTAGCCCTTGTGTTGTGATTACTGAATGGACTGCAGAAGCAAACCTCAGTGAGGTCTCTGACTGCTCAAAATGGCTAATATTAGTGAACGATGCACCTAGGGTGTAAAACAAGCAAACAAAGAAATGGAGGGAAGGTAAGAAAAGTTAAAAACAATACCACTCATTTGTTCCATAATTTTGAGAGGTTTCTAGGGATGTTTTAAAGCACTGAGTACTAGATTTTGTATTTACTCACCAAATGATTGCAGCATTTTCAACCTTTTTGGATAACATTCTGGTCCCATCATAAATATTGGGAGCTTTGTCACAAGTCCCCATTCTTTTTAAGTCCTTGACCAACACTGAAGCAAAATTTTAAGGGGTGTAAGGTTAGATTGCTGAATTTTAGGATCTAAGAGGGCTCAGGGTTAATCAGGTTGCTCCTCATTTCAGGGAGAAAAAGGAGCTTTTACTTTCAACAAGGTGAATGCTGAGAAGGGCCGAGCTAAAATCAAGAGGCATAAAGCCATCAAAAAATGCCACAATGATGACAGTATAAATTCCTTAATAGAATAAAATAGGTGGATGCTATAACAACAAACCTCAGTCATGGTATTTCAAGTGAAGTGATTCCTTCTTCTGCTCTAAATCCTTTTAATGTGCCTTGTATTGAATATCCCATACAGGTGGAGTACCATAAATTCTGCTATCTAGCAGCACACACTGTTTGTATGAACACTTTCTTCCAGCTGAGACACAAGTATTAATAGCAACATGGATCCTTCCTTTCAACCACTTTCCTTCCCCAGAAAAATTTATTTCTGCTGCCTTTGGCATGACTTGCTCTGAGGGAGTTCACACAGAAGGAACAAATACAGCAAGTGAGAAGCAATTCTAAAACTCTTTTTTATGACAGACATTTTATATGTAAAGCTGTCTTGACCTATCTGTCTGTTTCTCTCAGGCTATACCATTCTGAAAATTAATTCTTAATGAATCTTTAAATGTGTGAAGAGCAGAGCTGTGTGCTCTAGCAATAATAATTAACAGAAGTGTAACTCTAGGCTTCTTAGGGCAGGAGAGAACATTTTGTACCTGTCTGCAGTGTCATCCTCCTCTGTGAACTGAGCTAAATAGCACTATAAAAGGGTAAATTACCTGGGAGCAGTGGGTTTGTTCCATAGAGCCCCATCAGTTCACTTTCCCATGTATTGATCTTATACACAGTGAAGATTTAAGGAAAAAAGGGAATTTTTTCCCAGCCATGGCTGGTTTTTATGGGGTTATATCAGAGAAGCCACAGCTTGAAAAGCCCTGCTAGGTCACCCACACTATTTCCCTGCTCCAGAGCCAGTACAGCCTCTGTAATGGGATCAACACAAGGACCACGAGCAAGTCTGCAAAATAATTAAGTAAATATCAGTAAAATTAAGTAAAAATAAGTAAAAATATCGTAAAATAATTACCAATAACTGAAAATGCCTATGTTAAGTAAAGCAACAATGGAGTGAAGAACTTTGCAGCTGACTCTCACCCCTGGCTTCTTAGAAATTGCTTCACTGTGGCATAGTCCAGGTGGCATATTAATCACCTCATTACTTTTTCATGGCCCAGCACTTTAAAATTAATAAACTAAATTCAAATATTTGTGCTAGTTCTTGTGGAATGCTTTATACACTGAGTAGCAAAAAATTCACTGTCAATAGAAAAAATTGGCTAATCTTGGGAGAAAATCCCAATGTAATACACCTACAA